>NW_020653492.1:678750-750816 GCF_003589595.1 Hyposmocoma kahamanoa
CTTGTTAAGGTTTGATTTAATAAATTTTAAACTGTTAATTTTTTTATTTTCAGCTGTTTATGTTGTCACAAAATCTAAAAAAAAAATTTTGGTAATTTTTTTTTTATATAAAGATTGAGTAAAGTTGTACAAAGCTGATGTTAAAAGATGTTAAATTGCTACTTTATATATAATTCGTATTCCTTTTAAATATAAACGTTACTGTTTTATAATCGCACTTTGTTTTTGTTCCGCAAAATGTGCCGGTGTGTGTACCTGGAACAAATTTCCATGGTTTGTTTATATTAATAAATTAGAACGAGGTAATAAATCTAAAGGAACATAAGAATAGTAAAACATATTTTAGAAGTGTTATGATCAACAACTAAAACTACAGTCAACTGCACGTGCGCTCATACGCTTTGTATTGTTATATCGTAAGTTATGTATATAGAGTTGAATTCAAGACTTCTACAGGTACAGGTACTCCAGGTGGAGCACCTGTACAGTCGACACCCTAAGATACCTGAGCCCGTTTTAATTCTGAGAGCCTTCTTATGCATTCAACTGAAAAGTGTAAAGGACTTCCAACTTTTTAGTTGAAATTTGTATTTGTGTAATGTAATTAAAGATAAATTGGCTTAAAAAGTTTCTTAAAACGTCATTAGTGAATGGTGCAATAAAGAAGTTATTTCAAAATCAAATACGGCACATAAAGTTGGTATTCCTTTGACTGGTCTACTCAAATTCAAATATTCGGTTAAGAAGTCGGGTATCTTAGGGACACCGACTGTACTAGTGGTACAAAAATTTTCATACTATTGGTTCCACTCTTGGTTCCACTAGTGGCTCCAGTAAGATATTGATAGTACTCATGTATCCACTACATAACATGAGTGGAACTATTATTCTTCTTCTATCCTAATGGCAGTATTACCATTTGAAACGTTACTAATTTTCTATGAAACTTTGCACGGTGTGATATATAAAATATTATATTGATATAACTATTAGTGGGCTTGTTCCGTGCGTGACCTCGCTGAAAAAATGTTTTGGGAACACACTGTGTTTTTAGCAATACTGAATTAATTACCCTTTTGTTGCCCCAGCTGACATTACACAAAATATCTTTATACATACATTTAGTAGAGTTGTAACGCCTCGATAACTGTTCGGCATTTGGATTATACGGCCTGTTTTGCACTATTTGGCCGAATACCGTGTAATTTTCATGATACCATGGAAACTGGAACGCACGCCGCTCGACCACGGAGGGCATCCAATCAAAATCGTCAATTAATTTTTTTAAAAGTAGGAGGGTCTCAATTCGATTATATGTCTTTTTGTATGTACGTTACGGGATAAATGCGGCATTTGCGAACAGATTTTGGTCGTTTTTTTTTTGTTGGAAAGAGATCAGTCATGGTCCCATTTGTATTTGAAGAAAATATTCCACCTTTAAGGGTGGCAAACTAGGGGATGAATCAGGTTTTGTGCACTTTCCGGTAACCGATTTCAATAAAACTTGGCAAGTAGATGTAATTCCACGAACTTTTGAGGACGGTTTTTTACTGAGATTATTTTAATGAACGTTTCAAAATGGCGAACAAAACCTACAACCGCCGATTCAATAAAAACTAAATTATTATAACAATCTGTCAACAAGATTAAATAATATAATCTCAGTACATAGTGCTAAAAAACCAACCTCAAAAGTACGTGGAATTACATATAATTACCAAGTTTTATTGAAAACGGTTACCGGGAAGTGCGCGGATTCATCCCCTAGTTCGCCACTTCACAGGACTTGACACAGGAGATAATAAAAATCGGTTCTCACAACTCAAAGTATTGAGAGAGAAAAACGTCTTGAATATCTTATCTTATCTTATCTTTAATACCATTGAAATAATTGCTCGTTATCCTAAAATTTAGGCGCTATTTATAAAAATGAATCTTCAAGCGTGAGTAGCCACCCTTAGAGGTGGATGATTTTCTTCAAAATTAAATGGGACTACTGAGGTATCCTCTTTCCAACAAAAAAAGAATCATGAAAACTGGTTCACAAATACCGGAGTTATCGCGTAACATACATACAAAAAAAAAGAAAAAAGAACACAGTCGAATTGAGAACCTCCTCCTTTTTTTGCAGTCGGTTAAAAAAATATTCACGTTTCAAACACCATACCGCGCGTTTGCGCACTGTATGGGATTCGTATTCCGAATCCGAGACTATACAAATCTAGAAAACTCGGACCCGCTTCGGCTGTCGCTTGTGCACTAAGTCCGATTTGAATGGAAGAAAATACGAACATCACTTGTACACCTAGAGATAAAATGATCTCTGACATTTTGGACCGTCATTTCTCGGATTCGGAACTGCGGGTCTACTCTCGATCTCTGTCCGAAACAATTACTGCCAAATAAGCAATAGTTGACCAAATGAAAAGACGCGTGATGCGAACGACGCTTCATTCTTGATACTTGTATTTTAATTTTGTCGAATATTACTTATTTGACAGTAATTGTTTCGGACGGATGTCAGACGGAGATCGAGAGTAGACCCCCAGATACGAGTCGGACGTTGTGCGCAAATGCTCGATGTTCACAGTCGAGCGCGGAGCTTAACGTGTTGTCCTTTAAATCTTTCTTATCGTAAGTTGCATAGAGTCAGACTTACAGTCGTATCGTAGTCGAAATATTACGCCATTATAAGGGTAGGATTAACTCCGCAATTGCGTCGCAAAGGAAACCTTTTTCACTTGTATAACTCTTTTGCATTTTAGAAAGACTAATACGTATTATATTTCTGTATAAAAGGCCTAGATTTGTTAAGCAAAATTCGATCTTGTGTAATATGTAAGTTGCCATTACTTTGAAGTACTGTACAGATCACGTACCTGGAGGTCTATTTTTGGACACCCGTTTTAAAACGGCCATCATAGCGTGCCGGTACTATAACAGCAAACAATAAACAGCTGTTTTAGCTAATATTATTAATAAACATTAAAATCTTTCTCAGTCTAAGAAATTAGTAATGAAATTGACCAAAAACTTTGAACATAAACATGAACTTTGCAAAACTACGCTTGCAATTACAACCGGCGTCATCTGTCTTCTATCGATTGCAACCAAGGGACCTCATTTTAACAGGTCTGCAAACAGGCTTAAAGTTTGGCCATATTCTGTATGTTAACTAATCACTGTTAGGCTCAACCATACTTGTCTCATTTATGATATTAGTTTCAATATAGTGGCTACTGAGTTTCATTAAGGCTCAACTCACACTAGCGCAGAGTTCGAATCCGGCCGGATCGATGGAATATTTCTGAGTTTTCGATCTTTGTATTAATAATTATAACCAACTAGTGGAGTAATTTAACAAAAAATAATTGAATATCAATTCAATAAAAATTTAAAATAACATTTTCTACAGAATTCATATGTCCACAACCCTGCGAAAAGTAATGTAATGGAAAATCAATATTACTAATTATATAAACATGTATAAATTTGAAAAAATATTCCACCTCTAAGGGTGATAAACTAGGGGACGATATTATATATAAAAAATGCAATTTTATAATTTTCGAAATTGTATAATATTAACGCAAAATCGTTGATCGAATCGTTAAAAAGTTCTCTCCTTGAATTTAAAACAGAACTTACATTTGATTGATTGAATAGGGCAATGAAGCATGTACGAAGTATCGAAACATTTCAAAGAAAAAATCATAAAATAGAATTGTAAAAAGGGGAACTAACGACGTGATATTAAATATTTCATTACAGCCTTTAATGGTCATTTCACTGAAAGCGTCTGAAAGCTTTGCCAACTTAATAATGGCGTACGCTGTAAAACGCAAATGAAATGCAATGGCGTTGACAGTAAAACCATTCTAGTAACGTTTATTTGCAATAGATTTTCTGCGAAATTAACCAATAGATGAACTAAATAGACCTAACTCTATTTAAACTGATAACTTTTATGTTTGTGAAGAGTTTTGGAAATCTTTGGAATTATATTTTCGTGATATTTTGATGATTATGATGGTATGTCGTCTGAAATGCCTTCTATTATCAATTTTGCGACTATGCGACGTCTTTCGTCGTTATCCCACCTTTTTATCCCTTCTGGTTACTGGCCGCCTACTTTGAAATCTCGAATCGTTCTTTAATTCATTTTGTTCGTTCCTCTCACTTTCCTTCTTTTCGTCGCTACTCTTTACTAAATTTCCAATCTTCATATAAAGTTCTGAGCAGTTATACCATTAAAAATCATATATCCTGACTGAAGAGCATAATATTAGTAGGAATACAGGCCCTTTTTTTGTGAAATTACTCCACTTATCAATACAAAGATCGAACAATGAAAAAAAATTCCTTCGAGCCGGCCGGATTCGAACCGACGTCTTCTAGCATACCGTGCCAGACGCTATACCAACTAAGACCTCACGAATTTTTCTGTATGCTTGTTGTCGTGTCATTGTATTTGGCTTTTCAACGACTTTTTAGTCGTAGCGCCATCTATGAGAAATCTATGAAAGTTGTATCACCTTTTTTTTATTACCTTTTGAGGTAAGTTTCTTTTTAGTATCTCTAACCTGTTAACCAGTATTTAACTTAAGTAGGGTGTGTTTTAATTTGATTGTACCTTTGTTTATATCGTTACTTTGTTTTATTACAGCCTTTACGCCTTTATTATACTTTACCTTTCTTCCTATTCCTATTCATCAATAAATTCATACAGATAAGGTACCTTAGATACCAGTAACTAAAACTTGGATTAAATTATATGAATAATAATCTATTTATCTATTTATACTTCAATTTATCTTCTAACGTGTTTATGAAACAACCCTCGAACATTCACAAGCGTGTCGTAAATCAAAATGTGTGAAAACGGTTTATTTGTTTAGGCTCTCAGTATCCGTCAGAGTAGTGGAAGTATTAGCATGAGAAACAATATTATTGGGAAGCTATGTACACACTCACACGTTAATCTAAACAGACGGTCACATATTGAAATTGCAAATTGGAACACTACATAAATAACATAATATTTCGTAGCAGTACTACCATTATACCTATTTCTGCCGCCTAGTAGTAATGTAAGCATCACTATATTCCCATTTTGTAGGAGAAAGGTGGTGGTGAAACTACGGATTCATGGAACTTACCCATTATGTCTCAAGAAGACGGGCACTGCTTCAGTGCCCCTCACATTTTTGTAATGTAAATATTTGTAAATAGACACTTATTACTTATGTAACTTATAACTACAGATAAATAAAGAAACCTTTGTTAATTCGCTCAGAGGACACGTAAATATTTATTAAGTTCATGATTCGTGTTGCGCGCATGGGCGCATGTTGGTGCGCGCATACGGCACCACCAGTAGCTGCGGCTCAGTAAATCCGCGTTTTCATTTTTACGTCTTAGTAATTAACAATATAGATGAGTACAGAGTAAGGTCGTGGAATTACATCTATTTGCTAAGTTTTATTGAAATCGGTTACCGGAAAATGCGCGAAACTCTCCTAGATTGCCATCCTTAGAGATGGAATGTTTTCTTCAAATTTAAATGGGACCAATGCTGAGGTACCCTCTTTCCAACAAAAAAAAGAATCATCAAAATCGGTTCACAAATTATCGCTTATGAGTTATCGCATGACACACACACACACATTTTTGTGTGTGTGCATATTACGCGTTAACATACAGTGGAATTACGAAACCTAAGTGTGGATTAAAACGTATTGGGATTTTTTCTTTTCATTTGCTGATTTTGTATTGTTAGTTTATTTTACTTTGCAACGTAACGTACTACAATGTAAATGGCATTAAATAAGAAAATTAGTACCCAAATGTGCTTAATATGGAAAAGTAAAAAATCTACTTTCTTACAATGCTTAGTTAGCATGGCGTCTGGCACGGTTTGCTAGAAGACGTCGGTTCGAATCCGGCCGGATCGAAGGATTTTTTCTGAGTGTGCGTACTTTGTATTAATAATTATAACAAACTAGTGGAGTAATTTCACAAAAAATAATTTAATATCAATTTAATAAAAATTTATATACAGTGAATAACGACGTCTCTAGCCGGAGCCAGTAGCTATAAAGGTGTCTAACTGGGTGACGAAATACTTTCACAGATTTGTCATAGATGGCGCTACGGCTAAAAAGTCGATGAAAAACCAAATACCATACGACAATAAGCACATCGAGAAATTCGTGAGGTCCGCTGGTTCGTTCCGTGGCTCAGTTGGCATAGTGTCTGGCGCGGTTTTGCTAGAAGCACGTCGGTTCGAATCCGGCTGGAGCGAAGGAAATTTTTCCAAGTGTTCGACCTTTGTATTAATAATTGTAATCATTATTGTAAATAAAATTAGCAAAAAAATTAACCACATGTGGTGAAACGTCAAAAGTACTTTTATCACTTGAAAATCATAAAAATAATACGAACTACGTGAATTATGTATAAGTATGTCAAGTTTTATAACTCTCCTATTCAAGCATGAAAGATGTATCGACCAATTTCGTTTGTAGTATATTTAAACCTTATTACCTTGGGCCTTATTACACCAAGGGTGCGAACTAGTGATGTAGCCTGTTTATCAGTGTTGTTTTGTAAATTTGTTTTACTATGTCTAATTATTATCGACTTTTCTCATCCCTGTATTACAAAAGAGGTTTAAAGAAGCTTAACTAAAATAGCTCTTTGATCCCTGACCTTAATAAATAAATGGAAAGGGCAAGCGAATCTCTGCTCTAAACTGACATTAAATATGCTTAAGTGTGGAACTTGCTAAGGCAGGTAGGATTTGTAGGAGGGAAAACAAGACTAGAATGGGTGCATAATTATATCTATCTAACTTAAACTAACAATATACACACTAACTCCTAATCTAATATTAAAGTACTATTCACGACCATTTATTAGAAGAGACTCATGTTTAACGGTGGGATGTACATTCAAGGATTAAAGCTTAGTGACACCCTTTATTAACGATTCTCATGCACATTGTCACAATGTCAACACGCAGCAATGCGTACACACACTACTTTTTGTATGACGTATGAGCTGTATACGGAAAAACTTAGTTAAGTTTGTGCTACACTGGAACGTTTTATTTTTAGTGCTATTGAAATGTAATAATAAATAAATAAAATAAAGTAAAAGGCCATTCATGAATATTAAAGTACATGACAAAATTTTCCCTTATAAGTCAAAGTCAAAGATTATTTATTCCATAGGTAAAACTATTTTACACTTGCAAACGTCACATTTAAGCTACTGCTCGTTCACTACGCTGACCTCCCTGATAAGAACGAGCAAGAAACTCTAGGGACTGCTCTTTTCAAATAAACTTAAATGCTATGGAAATACACTTTGAATCAAATTTGTGTGGATTCTGGAGCCATGTCGTCTTTCCATACATCTTTATCTAACACGTAGTCTTCAATTTTGTAATATGATTTTTCGATCAAAATATTTTCAATGTAATTTTTAAACTGGAACTTAGGAAATGATAAACTTAATATATGCTCCGGAATCTTATTGTAAAAACGTATACAGTTCGCCATAAAAGAATTGTTTACCTTGGTATAAGGAATGAATCTATTCTATATACATCGTCATCATTTCAGCTCATAGTGGTCGACTGCTTTACATATTTCTCCCTCAAAAAGCGGTTACACTTTCTATTAGAAACGCGATGCAGAAACGCTAATCATCTACGTTTATACAAACGCTCGACTTTAAGCAACGATGCAAACGGGACGCAAGCGTGCGACTGCATCGATACAAATGCGCCATTGCATCGCTACACTCGAGATGTATAGGCGATTGCAGCGCAAGCCCAGTCCACGAGGAATGATATTGCGGTGCCTACATCCGGCGGATTTTCGCAACCTTCATCAAGTTCGGCCTTTGTGGGTGGCCTGTCCTCAAGTACGAGGTCCTTACTTGAGAACTCTTCGGCCCACTGACCACATTGCTTTGGCCCCATCGGCTTCTCTATCACTTCGGTATCAAAGTATAAACAAAAAACATTTAAAAACAATAATATCAAACATATTTCAATTACGCATTGGCCATGCTTTTCCATGATCACTTGACATCTTTTAGGTAATTTTAAGATAAATCCGCTGATTTGGAAAAAAATTACAAATCGTGTTTTTTTACGACACGTAACATTTTGAGGTACACAATAATATAGGCATTGAAATAAATCAACATAGACATAGATATTATCGAACAATTTTAACCACTATAAAAAGAAACTAATCATTGGTATAGTTTTTGGTATCATTGAATATTTGCTACTTATTACTGGACAAGTATTCATTCAAATCCCTAGTACCGGGCAGTACCGTTAACATCAAGATAGTGTTAATAACAATTTAAGATACCTTACAAAAAATGACAACGATCACAAATGTAAACATCTGAGCACTGTAGGATATCTGCGTCTTACCGTCTCTCTGTGCACTAGAGCGAATGAGAGCGTTATTTCATGGTTGAGCGTGATCGGTGTAATATTAGGTGCTGTCCGGCGCTAGGGAGATCCCCCTACAATTTAACATTTTACGTATAACCTTACGAAAAAGTACATGATATTATTGTACTTAAAGTAAATAATCTCAGTGCAGAGTACTAAAAAACTGACCTCAAAAGTTTGTGGAATTACATTTATTTGCCAAGTTTTATGGAAATCGGTTACCGGAAAGTGCGCAAATCCGGATTCATCCCCTAGGTGGCACGTTAGAGGTGGAATATTTTCTTTAAATTTAAATGGGACCACTACTGAGGTACCCTCTTTCCAACAAAAAGAGAATCATCAAAATCGGTTCACAAATTATCGCGTAACGCGTTTCGCGATTTATCAAAATTTATATAAAAAATACAGTCGAAAATGTCCCGCCTTTTTTGTAGTCAGTTAAAAAAGTAAACATTACCAAAAAAAATGTTATTCATTTATCGAGTTATTTTTACTTACATTTGAAATTATAACTATTTTTGTAATGTTAGTCACGTATATTACTTTTCTCAAACTAACCAACGTTCCGGCACATTCGGGCTCTTTACAGGTCTCTTGGTCACAAGTGATGACCAGTTCATATTTACACGATTTTCTCATATATTTCGGAATTTTCAACACAAAGCTACAGCTCTCTGGTGGCATTGGCTCAGATAGGCTCGACACACCCTGCAATCATATCTCTATACATAAAAAAGTAGGTTCGTACGGACGATAGTAGCTAAAGAAATTCCACGAAAGATAAGATTACGGAAGACTTTCAAAAGCCACTGGCAATTGTTTCCTCAAACCGGATTAGATTCGTTCAAAACAAAACTAACAAAGACAAACTTAAAAAGTACCTACATAATACAATGTCGCGAATTAAACAATACAAAGCTTCTGAAGTTCTTATATTATTATTGTTTTGTTTTATGATACCAAATGATGGGGCAAACAAGTCGTGCGCCTGGCGGTAAGCGACACGCCAGTTGCAGTGCCACTCAGAGCTTTAAATCGCAAATATCTAAAGGGCACAGGCACTGCGTTGTCACCCTAAGACATAAGTTAAAAAGTCCTATGTGCCTAATATTAACCTTCAAAGCCGAACTGCAGTAATGCTCACATTACTGCTTCGCGGCAGGAATAGGTAAGGTGGCAGTCATAAAGCTTTGCTTAATACTACAAAATTTTGCTTTCTACAACTGAAAAAAATTATTTTTTTTGCCAGCAATACAAATATTTATGTCTGAGACAAATTCTCAAGTTCTGAGACGTGTTCTTAAGTTAGAGCTGCACTTTGGAAAAGCTGCAAAGCTACCTATATAGTGTTTTAGGTTCTCGGGTTTCTCTTAAAGAAAAGTTTATGGAGACTGGTATCAGGACTGTGAGATCACAGTATATTTATGAAATATTTTGTATCACGCAAAAATATACATAATTTAATTAAGAAAGAAGACATCCGTCATAATATTAACCTTTAAAGTTTAACTAAGGTAAACGATTCTTGAATGGGGAACTGTATACGTTTTTACAATAGGATTCCGAAACATATAATATTAAGATTATCATTTCCTAAGTTTAAAAATTACATGAAAAGTATTTTGTATATGGAAAAGTCATATCACAACATTGAGGACTACGTGTTAAATAGAGAGTATGGAAAGATGACATTTCAGTTTATTTGAAAAGAGCAATCCCTAGAGTTTCTTGCTCGTTCTTCTTATGGAAGTCAGCACAGTGAACGAGCAGTAGCTTCAAAAATATCATTTTTAAGTGTGAATTTTTACTTATGGTATAAATTGGTTATTTGATTTTGATTGTACGACTATATGAGCGACACAGTATGCATTTACTAAAAAAATAATATGCACTTTTCTAGCTTTGAATAGCCTGAAATTGTAGTTTTCGGGGAATAGTGATGCCGACAGTGTACATATTGCATTAGGACGAACGCTTTAGGATGGCGGAAGCGCAGCACTTTGTGCGAATCGGTGACAAATTCATAACATAAGAATGGAATATTCCGGACTTTCCGAATAAGAATTGTGACAGGCACATTGCTCAGAGAATGGGCAGCCGATGGAGCTAAAAAGTTCTAGAGTGACCAAGTCCGATGATGATGATATGACACAGTCAGCCAAACGACTTGTGAAAAAAACCCGAAATGTTGGTTTGTTTGAAAAAACAAATATACGTGATTTAGATCGTAAGAAACTTGGTACAACGCCTCTACCACGAGTTTACTGTGACAGTTGTCGCTAGCGACCGCGTAAATTATTTCACAATTTTGTATGGCAAATTATACAGCGCCCCTAGCGGTCACAAGAAGACACAACATTTTGTATACAAACATTTTACGCGATAACTATCATTATAATCTCATGGTAGAGGCAGTTGTCTGCGTCAATTACGTTGCTCTCGTACACTTAGTACAGAGAAATCCAATTTTCCAGTTTGAGACCAGGAAATAGTTGGTATGATTGTCTAGAACACGGGCAAGGGCAAAAGAAATACGGGCAATTTATGGGTTGCTGATCGCCACGTACATTTAAAAAATTTCACTATCAATGTTTTTGCACTCTCGATAAAATAGTTATCGTCAGCGCTTAGATAAGCATCGTACCATGAATCCTGTTAATTTAATAAAAAATTATTAGAGTATGAGTAATTTTTTTTATTTTTTTATTTTTTATTTATTTATTTATATTCAGGTTACTGAGACCCATAAATACATACCTTACAGACTAACATACATAACAATATAAAATAACACTAATTACTAATTTAACACGTATTTAGGTTGTCGGCGACGTGTGGCGCCATCTGGTGTCAGGCAACCGGCCACGGAATCGCCGGTATAGGACACCCTTCGGCCAGAACTCCTCCTTCATGAAGGTCGACAGATGTTCGGTCGGCACTCTCACCACAAACGAATTAAAGTTCACGTAGTGGCGGGACTCCAACCGCTCGACCCTCAGGGTGTATTTGGATTTCAACCTGATGTACTCCACTATCTCCTCAGACTTCGTGGAGTAATGCAGGCGTGACAGGTACAGCAGCGTTGTCGGGATTGCCGGACGCAGCAAAAAGTTGGACCCTGTCGGTGCAGTGCCGCACAGGTTACGGCTGGTGGGCTTCCTCTTCTTCTTCTCCACCTTTGTGAAGCCGTCATCGTCGCACCGGTCCGTCTGCCTCTGTGGTTTTGCAACTTCAGAGACAGATACACGAGGTTTTTTCATCCCCTTCGTTGATAGCTGCCTGGCTTGTGGTTGTGGAGCAACGGGTCGGTTAACAGCTGCGACAGCGGCGTAATCACGTGGAGGGGTCAACGTGTTTACGCGTGACGTCTCCGCCGGCGCGGACAATCGAGGGGCGGGGCGCGGGGAAACGCGCTCAGCGACAGCGGTCGGTGACGCATCCGTATGGGCCGACTCAAAACTGCCGATAGATGCATTATGTGCCCCGCGACGAGTACTCACGTTACAGGCCTCGGGTGACCTACTTACCGAAGTTGCACTACTCAGTAATACAACTTGGGCACGTAACTCACAGATGGTGTTATCCGAAGCCTCCAATTTACATTGAACTTCGGCCAGACTTGCTTTCAGGGATGTGATGTCCTTAAGCAGCCTAGTGACATCGACATGGTCGAACGTGACAGGGGGCAGCTTGTGCAGCTCCTTTGCCACGAAAGCAGGCACGTCGTCTGGGTCGGTTTCCTTTAACATCGTTATAATGTCCTGGATACTCTTCGTTCCTCCATCCCTCCGGCGAGATGGCATCTGCTCGGCCTTGCCAAGCACACGGAAAAGCAGCGCCTTGCCACTGCAAATCTCATCTTCTTTAAAGTTTGATTTGCAGATCTGCATGATGCTGACCTCGTCCATAGTGTCGATGGCGTGTTGTATGAACGCCAGCAGTTCATTGGCTATGAGTTGTTGGGAACCCATAGTCAATTACGCGCAGCGGTCATTACCGCGCGGATCGCGAATTAATATAATTCTTACTGTGTGAGCACGTCCGAATCTGAGCGTGCATCGCACCGGACTAATGTATGCAACACTTATTTCCATGTTACTAACAGCACTAAAGCTGAGTCAAAGTTTTTTTTTGTTGTTAATATGAAATACTTGCTTAGTTCGCCATATGTGCTTAGTCGAAGTCAAAGTTAATTTTATGAATCTCAGTCTTAGAGTTACTTTTTTATTATTACTATGACCTTAAGGTGCCGAGCAGACGTGTGTCTTGTGTTGGCTACAAGCAATCGGCAAATAGAAGGGAATTTGCTATTTTCATTCAAATTGCGGTCGCGACAACCAGCGATAATAATAATATCAAATGTATGAAAATGCTATATTACATTGTAGTAACTGGTTGATTGTATCCACCATAAGTAACATGTTTGTGCGGTCCTCCGGACCCTCTCAAACACCTGTACTTAGCAGTGGGATCTAATATTTTATAACTTCTTCGGGCATGAGCATAATAATTCACAAAAGTTTTTTCGCAATCGGATATACATTAGAATGCGTACGGGACATACAATCATTTTTTATATTCTATATAGATTAGGGATGCCACAGACGCCTGCTTCTGCGCCTATAACCGCGGATCATCACCATATTTTTAAATATCTGCTACCGCATCCCACATCAGAATCAATCGATGCAGAGTTTTTGCGGATACAAATGTTTTGCAAGTTCACTACAAGATCGTCAGACCAAGCCCTACTCAAAGCGCGTGGCAAGTACTAGTGTTAATTCGAGAATTCGGCAGCGTATAGTGCAGGCAAAGGCCTGTTTGTTGTCTACAAAAACAAACAATATTGAGTTTACATTGACTTACGAAGTTTTTCATTCAACATCTTTAAAAATAATTAGGTATTAATAAATGTCATAATATTTCTATGCTTTATGTCCATCATGTCTTTTGTAATAAACTTATACAAAAACATTTATTTTACTTAATATGAATTAATAACCAATAATTCAACCATCTATCTGCGGATGTATGAAAAAAGTTTTTTTCATACATCCGCATCTGCAGACTTCAACGATGAAAAATTCGCATCCGCGTCCGCATTTTCAGATATCATCATAACCCACATCATCGGCATCCCTGATGTAGATCATAGTTGTTGAAAAGGAACAACAATTTTACAATGTGAAATAAATTTGTAAAGCTTTATTGCGCAACCAATTATAATCGTATACATGACCTCAAAAAATATGTGTATCCGCCATGTTTTTTCCTTTTTCATGAACAACTCACTGGTTAAGCTGAGTTCGCATGTAGAAAATCGTTTCATGATGCTTTTATTGATAAATTAAGTACTTTATGATTAACAATAATGTATTTAAATTATACACTAACTTAATGTTCACCAAGAACTTCAAATATAAACACTAACTTTGCCAACAACTGATCGTAATTACAACCGGTTTACATCACACCATCATCTGTCTGTTGTTGATTTATACCAAGAAACCTACCTACTTGGATATAAAATAGATCGTAACGCTGCAATGAATATGTCATAGTTAACATTATGTGTACATAGTACAAACCACTAACACAACTATGACACACTTTACTGATAAATCTAAATATATGACAGACATTCGATGGAACGAATGTCTCTCTAAATAAGCGAGCTGAACACAGTGAGATCAATATCAAGGAAACATTTGCTGTAACAAAACCTCTATTTTACTATGGCCCTATCAACTATCTTGGTAATACCGACTATATACATATGCTTTGCTCTTTCTAGTACGTTACTTTCTACAATTTCATTAATCTATCCTTTTCCTGGAATTTTATTTTTTTTATAACGTCAAGTGACGGGACAAGTCGTGCGCCTGATGGTAAGCTACACGCCTGTTCAGTTACAGTGCCACTCAGAGCTTTAAATTGCAAAGATCTGAAAGGCACTACCACTGTGCCCGTCATCCTGAGACATAAGTTGACAAGCACACTTACCCTTCCAAACTGCAGAAATGTAAGGTGGCAGTATTACCCTGGACGAACTCTTTCACAGGGAGCTCTACTGCTAGCGATATAGTATAACATGTACAGACATGTATATACTGCTATATCGAGCTGCACAACGACGGATCTTGTTCCGTTGCTCTGCAAGCGATATTCGAACAAAAGTGTATAGCTTGATGTGCTGTTGATTGTACCAAACACGAAACCAATAAAAAATCTAAAATGTTCTTTCATTTGCAGTACTCCACGCGACATCCGCGATGTGGTCGCGTAAGCTGTCTGTAAGCAGCGGCGTAAGCGGAGCCTCCAAGTGCGATGACGCTGACATACCTCTGGCCAGCGGATTGCAGCTCTATCCATTTGCTATTGCGCTTCGAGTCCGAGTCTTACAGGTTCGTACTGCTATAACCAATGCCGACTCACCTTTGTAACTATCAGGAGCAGACAAGAGATGTCGCTTTATTAATTCCAATATTCATTGAATATTATGATGTTTTTATACCACGATAATCATACGGCAAAAGATGAATTTTTCTTTGCGTTTGTTCGGTCTTTGTATCAATAATAACATCTGTATTACACTTTTGATGACATTTATATAGTGAAAGGAGCAAATATAGTTTCCACTGAGAATAAATCGCGTGACCCAACTACTTACTCAATAGCTACAGCAAATTATCTTCTACTTACACAGACTTAAGATTGTTTATAATCTACATTTATTAAGCTAAGTCATCTAATAACCCCAAATTTGAACGGAACAACGAATTAATGAACTGCACTTTCTGAACAGATAGTGTGTGGCATCGGCGGATTAGTCGTGGGTGCTGTTGGCTGGCTAGAGGAAAGGCAGAAACCTGCTCTAGGACTAGGCGTACCTGCTGGAGCCGTGACTGTACTTGCTGCAGGTAAAGCTAAAAACACACTATGTTCTCTCACATTCAAATAATCTCTATATCTAATCTTTATTTCTTAGAAATCGTCACATCGATTAAACTCTACTACTAATTCGTATGGCACATCTTCTTGAGAAGCGTGAGTAAGGAACTCCAGGGTTTGCTCTTTGTAAAGAAACATGTGCACACATTTATGTTTACAATATTTATTACAATATGAGAGGTCAAACAACCTGCTAGAACTAAACGGGTCATTACCATTGATTTTTGTCATCCAAGTACGCAAAACCTGTGGTATAAAGTTTTTGTTTCACTATAGTTTTAAGCTCAGGCCACACAGACGTGGTAAAACGCAGAAAACGGTCCGGGGGTGAACTTGTGGTAAGCGAATGATACCGGGGCGTGTCACACAACAGTCTCAATAGTAGTTCCCAGGAATAGCGGCGCGACGGTTGTCAATGTGACGTCAAAAGCAGCCACTTTCATTTTTATTCATTTTTAAGAAAGCACCACATCGTTGTCGGATAAAGATCAAGAAAATTTTCACCTTTTACTATTGCTACGGTAGTAACCCAAAAGAAATATCGGCCGAATTCATATTCTAACTTAATAAAAACACATTAAAAAACACAACTTCCAAGCCCGTTAAAGTCCCGCTAAAGGCCCGCTCCCGGACCGCGCGCCGCTGCTACCACACTGTGTAGACGGTTGCATGGAACTCAATGGAATACAACTTACGCGCCTGCACCCGCTCCGCGTTCGCCGCCTGTTTCAATGTGGCAGTGTTCATAAGAACTCAAACATTACAAAAATTCCAGCGCCCGGAACGCTCTCACTTCCGCCTCTGTGTGGCCAGAGCATTAAACCTCGTAAATGACAAAATTTGAATATAAATCGGAATCTTATTATAGAAGCGTATACATTGTCCCGTAAACGAATTTGTGAATGACTTTTCATGAATGTACTCTGATATTAGTGTCAGAATGTTAATTTATTCAAAACTCTTTCAAAGACACCCTGGAGCTCAGATTGTCAATTAGATAGATAGATAAAATGTTTACTCAGCACATAGAAGCAGAAATAAACATTTATTATCACTTCGCATGGTATTACAGAAAAGCACTTAGAACATAAATTAGTACACATTGATACAACCACATATTTGTAGAGGAAAAGAAAAACAAATGTTATATTGACCATTCCTATTTGCAACAGTTTATGGTGAAATGGCCCTGACTCGGCATTTCAATTATCTCTCTCTAAATGGAATCTATTATACACACACGCTGGATTATCAATATTGATTAACTCAAACACAAAATAAATGTAGGTTCAGACAGGTATAACCTTAGACTATTGAATTTGTTTTGCTCATAAACAAAAACAACATAAAGCCAACGGCTAAATCGTAAATCCTTCGTAACTTCGAAACAAAGTTTAAATTATTCAAAGTACTCCATATTTTTAAATTCTCGCACACAATCCTCAACTTTTAAGAATTCGAACGAACAGTCCAATTTTTTTTTAACTGACCATTTTAGGCTTCCTGTACTATCTATATACGTATATGTATATATTGTAGTTAGACCTAGGCTGCCAGGTAGGAACCTAGGGTTGATTGTACTAGGTTACAACTTTCACTTACGACTTCAAGTATAGCCTGCTAGCTTTAATAACAACACGAGACGATACTAAACATTATAACACTCATATCACACCCAACAAATTTAGTATAAGTAGAAGTTTAGTAGTAGTAGCTTGTGAAAGAGTACCAATTTCTGCCACTAAGCATTAATGCGAGCATTACTGCGTTCTAAATTTGAAGGGTAAGGGTGCTGGTACAATTACAGGCACATGGGACTTGTCAACTTATGTCTCAGGGTGACGGTCGCAATGGCAGTGCCCCTCAGATCTTTGCTATCTAAAACTCTAAGTAGCACTGCAACTGTTATGGACAAGCGTGTAGCTTACCATCAGGCGCACGACTTGTTTGTTTGTTTGTGAAAGAATTTGCCAATCGGCGTTAGGTACTTGCCGATTGTTGTCCATGGTGCGCCAGACGTGCAGGAATGGATTAACACGTCATACTGGGAAGCTCCTTTCGTATAACCTTCGTCCTGAAACCTAAAGCTCACAAGTCCCAGGTGCTTCTACCAACACCCTTACGCTTCAAAACCGGAACTCAATAATCTCACATTACTGCTTGGCGGCAGAAATAGGTAATAGCCCCCGTGACACAGTTACTCTATCGCGCGTGATCAGTAGTGCGACTCATATAATGAAACCGTTACGTAGCGATTTAGTCGTCGAACTGCTTTTTCGTATTCACGTGTGACAGTCAAATGTCAACGAGTCCAATTTTAAAGTCGTTCGATGCAAATGTCGTTAAAGCGTATTCTGGTATATGAATCGAACTTAAATCGACAAGTCGTAAGTATTCTGCTAAAATTTTGACAGTTCCTTCAATAGACCTTCGACGACTAAACGGTAAATTTCGCAACGCAACGTTTCGATTCTATTCATATGAACGTTGGTTCAAGTGATAGGTGAATATCAATTTTGGATAGGACTTCGATCGAACGACTACGTAACTTTGATAGCTTGAACTTACGTGAATCGCACTACAGAAGCGTACAAGATTGCGCGCGTAAAAACTTGCACAGGCAATCGAGCTCGATTACCTGTTTGAATTTTTTTAAACTAACGTTCTTTCGCGCGCGATTGCTCGTGTTCGTTTTTATTACAACGGAAAGAGCATCCATGTAAAGGCTAAAAGCGCAGGATAGACCGCGTGAAACTAGCGCGTGTTGGAGTGAGCGATAGCGCGCGCGACTGATGACCGTAATGACGCGGTGTTTCCCTAATCCTTCTAATGTCTTTACACGCGCACTCAATCACGCACGATTGCTGTATCACGCGCGAGAAAGTGTGTGTGTAAAGCTCGCAAATGTGGCAGTACTTCTTTGGACGAAATCTTTTACAAGGAGTTCTACTTCTACTAAACTACTGGTACTCATAGCACAGGGAATTTCATATTTTAAAATCAGGTAATTAGTGTGGTTGTTTTTGTTGTGGTTGTTTTATATCGATATGCAAATAATTACTTGCGTTAACGGTAAGGGAAACATTCTGTAGAAATAAAATAGTTGAAAGAAATTGCTTACACTGGTGTATTCCATTAATAACTTAAAATTAAACATGCCGTCACAAGAAGAGGGGAAAAAAGCAGTGTTGCCTGTCTAAATAAAAAATAAAAACATTCAACAAACAATCTAAATGTTTAAATATTTCTTAAACACGTGCAAAGTAAATATATAAGTCAATGTAAATGAAAAGAGACTCTGGTCAGCCAATGAGATGTAAATGATTTCAGTAGTGTGCAATGAATTAGATTTTTTTTAGTTGTAATAAACTTATCTAACATTTGGTCAACGTGTTTGTCAATTCGTTCCAATTGATTCAGATTTAAAAAATTTAAGGTGACAGACCATGCTTTTCATCTGTACATTTATTATTCAGAAAGCTTTCAAACAGATTTCAATATAATGATATTCAGTTCTAAAATCTCTTCTCGCCGCCCTCTTAAAAGTTTAACGTTTTTTGTTGAATGTATAACTTTGCGTAGGTACTGCCAAGAGCACATTAAGCTTAGCACTTAGAATTTTGGATCTTTTTATCGCTAGCGGCACTGAGTTGGATTTAACGTGCTCGTTTGCCGTGCTCTTGACTTTGTAGCCACTTAGAGTGATGTCACACGATGCGTTGCGTTAACTAAACGATGACGCTGTGTTACTACATATAAATTAGAAGTACATGCCACATGGTGCTTTGAAACGGCACGCGGCGACGGAACGCGTGCACATCGGACGAGGGGCCAGGAGACCGGAGGGGTGCTACAGCTACGGTGCTCTACTACTACTACTACTATTACTACTAGTACTATTGCACTCGTTGCGTTTTAATCATAGCGTTGCGATGACGCAACGCACCGGCCGCGCTCGTGTGACATCACTCTTACTTCCGAAACATGTTGTTATTACATTATTTTTTATTCATTTAGAATAAAATAGAAATCGTTTATTACTACGCCACAACAAAAATATACAAAGTAATAAAATGAAGATAAAAAAGATGAAGCTAAATTAAAACAAAAAATTAAAATAAAAATAACAGGAAAAAAAAAGGAATAAAAATACAATTATACACAACAACAAAGCAAACATATATTCAACACAATTAGATTGAATGTCACGTGTTCGGCTGTGGCGTATGTAACAGGAACCTACCCAGCCATTGTCACCACCGAGAAAAGGCTGTGACGCTGATTTTCAGTGGGCCCTAAAACCGAGTGAGTACCGGACGTGTGTCGCGAATATACGAGTACACTTAAATAAATTACATAAATATTTCTATAATGTAGTGTGTTGTGTTCAGTTATATGTATAGAATACTTAATGATTCTGATACATATATAAAGTGGTAAGTGTATGTAATGTGGTGTCCAACATTTACAACAAACAAAATAGAACTTATTTAGTTTAAAATGAAACCGATTGTGAGATTTGTGTCACGTGTACTACGCAAGAAGAGAGGGTAGGCGCGCGGAAGGGGGGACCCCTGTGGGCTTACGAGCACGGAACACTAACCTCACGAGCCAACAAAAGTGCAGCCCACTCCATTGTAAACACTAAACATATTTTGTCCTGCACCGTAACTAATTAGCTCGCATAATAGTCTCTATTTCTAGTCTAGCCTATATTTAGGAAAAGTCACGGATTTGTATCTTAATATAAGTAGTTTATACATGAAGATAAGAATGCCATTAAAGAATTTCCACATTTGAAAAATAACATGAAGCAAAAGCAAAGGTAACGGGATTTACGTATGTACGAATTAAATGAAACTATATAAAACCCCTACACAAAAATAAAGTCACTATTCGCAAGCTAACAACTCGTCGCGACCAATGACCAAATAAAAAAAAATGTGGTGCATTCATTACTTTTTACATAATATAATATTAGAAAAAAACACTTTCATAAATTGTCTTGTGAAGTCCTGTGAATTCGTTCGTGTCGAAACGACAATACCCATGTGAAATATGAATTGCGGAACTAATCTTACAAAATGTCTGAAACAGTTCATAATATTACTGAGTCGGAGTATTAATCATCCTCGGTATTATGGCAGTCGAGCTCTGTAATCTCGCACTCAATTGGAAAATGAAGCGTAAAAGATTTTTATTTTATTTCACAACTTGGCTGAAATTACAATAGTCGAGATTCGTAATTTTGTACCCTACTGGAAGATACCGGGTGTTATTAGT
This sequence comes from Hyposmocoma kahamanoa, assembly GCF_003589595.1. Classification (NCBI taxonomy): domain Eukaryota; kingdom Metazoa; phylum Arthropoda; class Insecta; order Lepidoptera; family Cosmopterigidae; genus Hyposmocoma; species Hyposmocoma kahamanoa. The sequence continues at coordinate 699,467 of NW_020653492.1, forward strand.
AAAATATATTAATTATTTATATTTCACAACATGGTGGAATCATAATAGTCGAGATCCATAATTTTGCATCCTATTGGAAGAAGCATTTGGCCAGACCGGCAAAATAATAGTGACGGAGTGAAGATATTTGTGTTTTCCATCCGTTACTCTCATCTCTGGACTGTATTCGCACTTTCGATCAGGCGCGGTGCAGTCATTTTGCCGAGTCACAATAAAAAAAAACGTGGTATTATTAGTAAAAAAAATAATTATTTAAATTATTTCACAACATGGCTGGGTTCATAATGGTCGAGTTCTATAATTTTGAACCTCCTACTACATACATGATGTTATTAATAAAATTAGTCGGTTTTTTATATTAATGTGACTTGTTTGCCTTTAATTTGCGTAATATTCCACAGCAACCTCAGTGTACTACAGCCGAGGCTTCGGAGGTTGGGTGTCAGCAAGATCAAAGTCCACGATACGATGGGGGGCGCCATGGAGGGCCTTAGGCCCGTCTCCTTGCGCTGCTGTGCCGTTGACCATATTATGGACTGCTGCTGTCACCGCTCATATCGTCATGTTTACTTTTTGTATGAGATTCTTGACTAATATTGAGTAAGTAAAATTTTAATCTATTTGCAATAGAGTTATTTTTTTGTTTCGCGTTACTCTTTTTATTTTGCAACGTATGCCGTTATTTTAATATTCGTACCCTACTACCTAAAATACTTTTTTGTCAGCCTGTATTATTCCACTACAGCAAATGCTAAATAAAATTGTCTTCTTGTTTAATCTAACAGTCTTCACTCAGAAATCCCATTACAAAAAGTAATTTCGTGTCTCTTTTCATAAAATTCAATTTTACCCCAAACAATATTCTTATCATCGTGATTAACAGATTTTCGCAAACATATTTTATTTCTAAGAGGAAACTTTATTCTTACGAGGATCGTTGTTAATGTCAGCACTTTAGCTGAGTTTTATGAAACGCCTTTGACGGAGTGATGATTTACTTTTAAAAGTTGAGTCCATTGGCATTTATCTACGTTTACACCCATACTCTTAACTTTACACTGGTATATTGATGACCGACTACGAAGTTGGTTGGATTCCAAGAATTGGCTCGAAGTGTTACGCTTCCACATTTATATGGCGAACGACTATGGAGTGGAATTCCATTTCGGAGAGATATATGTCCAGCGCAAACGACAGCAGGGTAGTTATCCGTTAACGGAGAGAAGCCACAATGGAGCAGATGAACTTAACTTAATAATAACTTAAAACTTAAATCTCGTCTCTCGGAAGGGAGATAAGAATCTGGTCGATTTCATGCACCAAAACGCAGGCCTTTTTTTTGACGGGGGGGGGGGGGAATCTTTATGGATACCCCTGAGCCCAGGGAGACTCAGGGGTTACGTGGAGACTCTCCCTCCAGACTGGAGGGCCTACCCCACTAAAACCCCCCCGGGTTTCCCTCTCGCCAGTTGAGTCGGCGCCATGGGATCAGTGAACATTCACCACGACACCAAAACGCAGGCCTACCAATTTTCCGCCAAAAGGAGTTAATTCGATCTGACTCCCACTTTTCGGGGTTTATCTGTTTTTGTTCCCTCCACCCAGGAGCTCCTTGGCATGACATTGAGCGCACGCCGTAACTTAGCGCTAATATTGATTTAATTGCATCCGTGGCCGAAAGATTACCATCACTACCACACAGAAGTCCCAGGTTCGATTCCCGGGCCGAGATAAATATTTGTGTGGCCTACATTTATTTCTCTCGTGAGTTGGGGTGTAATTTGTGGTTGACTATGTGTGAGTCCATGGCACCCGCGACACTGGGTTTCACTGGTGCGAGGATATGTTGAGTGTGTGCGTTATTATTATTATTATTGAATCTAAAGCACAAATCACAAAACACAACCAAAAAAACTGGGTATCCTTAATAAGGTAAAGCATATTTCACGCCTGGACACTTTCATTGCATGGAATATTGATGTCACCTGTGAGATGGTTCAACGAAATATCAACTTGAGGCTCTTGATCCGGTAGAATGTAGAGCCAGTAGGAGACTTATTGGCGATGATAAGCTCAAATCTAAACTTCATGGTTTAGCCCACAGACGCAAAGTGGCTTGTTTGTCGGTTTTCTACAGAATATATTTCGGTGAGTATGCCCTTCATCAGCTCATCCCGGTTTACCATCGGATATCCAAACGTACAGCGAGATATCGTCCTTACTTGGTCGTTATTCCCTTGAGCCATACGTAAACGCTTTTTATCATCTTTTATTATGCGCATAACCCAGAAATGTAATTCCCTGACTGTAACTGTATTTCTGAGCACATACGACGCAAGTAACTTTAAGGTTCGACTGAATAGGCATCTTCTGGGCGAGCTTGTTCCGTCGTAGATCCTATCTTTGCTCCAGGGATTGGTAATGGTCAAGAACAAGTCTATTTACTTTAAAAAAAACCCTGCCTGCGGACTTATTCCCTGAACGCTGTATCATGGCCCTTTTCAAGGCGAGAGTGAATAGGCATTATCTAGGCTTGCAGCTCAATAGTCAACCTCATTATCACTTTCCATCAGGTATGATGGCGGTCAAAGACGCACTTGTTTTTTTTTTTATGAAAAAAGACCTCACAAGCCCTACGAATTGAATTGTGGGTGTTGATTGAGGATCAATTTAGGGTAATTCACCTTTCTGAATTGAAATTTGTTAGGGTGTTCTGGGTAATGCCCCGGAGTGCTGTTGCTGAGCCAACAGACGCTAACTCAGATCGAAGGCAATTTTATTTCTGTTTATTCGATTTTTATCATTATTTTTTTACACAAAAATATATCAAATATCATGGCAGTAAAAACCTCGTGATATAAATTAATGTTAGAGTGGTTACACGCGGTGAATTTTAGCAGCGATGCAAATGCGCGATTCCATCGCTACACTTGCGATTTATAGGTGATTGCATCGATGCAAACGCGAGAATCGCTTATAAATCATAAGTGTAGCGACGCAAACGTGCGTTCATATCGACGCAGTCGCGCGTTTGCATCGCCGCTAAAAGTTACCGTCTGTAACTCTTACCTGTGTCTTTATCTATATAATTTACTCCTGACACTGATTACTGTGTAAAACATAAAATCAATTACATAGCTCAACTTTGACATAAGCACAAATTCTTTTTTTATAATACCAAGTGACGGGACGAAGACGACGTGCGCCTGGTGATAAGAGAGCTTTAAACCGCAAAGATCGGAGGGGTACTACCACTGCTCCTTTCACCCTGAGACATAAGTCGATAAGGCCCATGTGCCAATTTCACCGGCATCCCTACCCTTCAAAACCGGAACACAGTAGTAATTATATTACTGCTTGGCGGCAGAAATAGGTAAGGTGGCAGTAGGTACTACCTTAGACAAACTCTTTCACAAGAAGCTCTACTGTTACTAGATTTATAAAGGTAAATGTCTCCAAAGTTATTACATTATGTAAGTTTGACTTTTTCAAAGTGATACGACAATCAGAAAGTGATAATGGAAAACGGTGGAAGTTTTCAAATGGAACTTATCGAGTAAGAGAGTACCCGTAATATTAGCAAAGTTAACGCCTTCCCAGTCCCAAAACTTTTTGTCTGCAACATATGCGAATATTATAGGGTATAGCTACAATCTGCGTTGACTTGTCCTTTGTTTTGTCGACCCCTTTTTAGTGAAAACCTTTTGTTTGTTATAAATGACCTGCCCTTAAACGCCTTTTTTTTTTGACGAGGGGAAAATCTTTATGGATACCCCTGAGCCCAGGGAGACTCAGGGGTTATGTGGGGACTCTCCCTCCAGACTGGAGGGCCTACCCCACTAAAACCCCCCCGGGTTTCCCTCTCGCCGGTTGAGTCGGCGCCGTGGGATCAGTGAACATTCACCACGACGCCGCCCGGCCTAGCTTGCGCCAGGGCTCCCGCGCCAACGGAGGGGCGAGTCGGTTGTCCTCCGACCCGCCCCCCAGACGAGTGAGGCCGTGCAATGCAGGCTCCGGAGTCCCCGTCCAGAGCCCGCTGACCTCACTAGGGGATCAGGCGAGCAGCGCACTGCCTTCGCCTTCTCCCCGTACGTCTGCGCCGAAGCGGGTGCGCGTCCGCCGCGTCCTCGCGCACCCTCTCCGCGGCCTCCTTTTGCGACATAACTACCCTTAAACGCCTTACCTAACCCTGAAAGAACCAATGGGTTGAGAGAATAAGTAAGTTGCTGATGGCCGCTACTAACCGCCACTACCTGTAGGGAAAGACAACACTAGGGCTCGTTTTACATTGCAATTGCAGATCGCAAATGTTGCTTATTTTTACGTAGCATAAAGAACGTTATTTCAATAGCGCAAGACTGAATTTACATTGCCGCGTAACTGGATGGAAGCTAGTTTTTGTAACGAAATTCTACATAGCGTAATGTACTTTATGTTAATTGTGTAGCGTAAAAACTAGATACGATGCGGTATAGTTGGTGACATATAATTTGCACCGATTCGTCTTATAACTACATCTTTAGAATGCAATAGGACAAAAGAGGGAGTCGTCTCGGTAACGCACGTGCATCTGTATACTGCAAACAACTTGTAACTGTAAACCCTTTTCACATTGGCACTTAATTCTAAACTTGTTAATCTTTAGGCGGAACGGGTGGAACATTGTTGAATTAGTAAAAAAAGAGTCGGCCAGCGTTATTTTACGAAGTAGTTACAGGTTTAAAAAGCTGCCTGATGAGTAAAGAAATAATTCAAAACTAGAATTCGGAAAAAACATTTAGAACATCCAGAACTCGTACGATGTACCAAGATCATTTAGTCCATGTACGCTTTGAGTAAAAGAAGTGTCAGGGCGCATTTATTCGAATTTCATCGCACTCACCACGCGCGGCCGCCGCGCGGTCGCCGAGCGGAGTAAGCGTTGCCGCTGCACAGCGACCGCGTGCATCTAACTGTCATAGCAAAATACGCTCTATTTATTTAACTATTACGTTTTAACTTAAATGGCGTCCCGGGCACGCGGACGAGACTGGCTTAAATTTGGTCAACGCGACGACCGCGCGAAAATTTTCTACTCATATAACTGGGTGCTTAATGGTTTTGTTATTGTATTGTAACAGAAAGGATAATCCGGTCCAAGAGACAACTTTCATCGGTGCAAATAATATTTCTTTACCCTTACGTGCATAAATTCCCGAATCTGCGCGAGAATTCTCCGGAAGGCGCAGGACCTCCTTTTTGGGACATTACTAGTTTGTACGTTACATAATTGACATAAAGTCACTCATGCTATGGTTAATTCCTCCGTGGCCGAATGGTTACCATACCGGACTGCCACGCAGAGGTCCCCGGGTTCGATTCCCGGGCCAGGAGAAATATTTGTATGGCCTACATTTATTTCTCTCGTGAGTTTGGGTGTAATTTGTGGTTGTCTATGTGTGTGTCCATGGCACCCGCGACACAGGGTTTCCCTAGTGCGGGGCTATGTTGAGTGTGTGCGTTATTATTATTATTAATAGGTGGTCGCGTTGATTATGGTGATAGTGTGAGTCAACCTAAAGTCGATGTTATTTTAATAACTTACAATTCAGTTCTTTATTACTGTATCTATACTCAGTGAAATCCCGTCACTTTATTCAAGTCTCGGATTCATTGCAAAAATCAAAACACTGTCACATCTGTCCCGTTTTATTTCCAAGTCATGAACATGACATTCATTTGCTTTCTGTCAATCTACTTTCATTGTGCACTTCATTTCTGTGGTATTGTACATAAAGATAAATTTAATAATTAAATCTTTTTTATCCATGAAAATAGCTTCCAAATATAACATACTTATGTCCTTTAGTATCATTTAAAATAACATTGTAGGAAAATATCTGAATGTGGGTTACACCACTTTTGCGCTGATAGCCTCAATTGTCCTATAATAATACCTATAATAACCTATAATACCTATAATTAATAATCATAACAAGACCTTAACCATTTTAGTAATTATTTATAATATGTAACACAGATTTCCAACCTAGCATAGACTCCCAGCTTTCATTGTAAAATTGTAAGTACTCTTAGGGTCGTATTCTAGAACTCTACTCAATGCTCAAGTCAAGATTTGAGTATGGTTTAAAGCACTCGAAATCATACTCAAGTTCCTGTCATTACGACCCTTAGGGTCGTATTCTAGAACTTTAATCAATGCTCAAGTCAGGATTGCACTGGAAACACAAGCACTGGAACTACGACCCTAATGGCAGGGACTTGAGTATGATTTCGAGTGCTTTAAACCATACTCAAATCCTGACTTGAGCATTGAGTAGAGTTCTGGAATACGACCGTTAGACTTTTTTGAAAGAAAACAAAGGTTTTTGTATTTATATTACAGTGTACGAGGTTGATAATCGTAAAATGAAATAAAAATTTTTTCGTATTACAATATTACAATTTATTTAATCAAGGGATAATAATGCTCGTCATTTATATAAACAATAATGCTTAATGTATAACAAAATATAAATATATAACCCAAAACATGAACCCAAAATATTGTCACAATAAAATCCAATAAAAAGAAAATTACAATTTCTAAGAAAGAAATTCAGTAAACAACGCAGTAGTAGTAACGCAGTAAATTCATTATCTAACAAAAGGATCTTCAATTGGATATAAAACATTTCGTCGTTTGTAACACTTTTCAGATTTACGTGAAGGTGTTCATAAAATTGCCCAGGAAAGTACTTTATCTATTTCTGCCGCCGAACAGTTATGTTAGCATTACTGTGTTCCGAATTTGAAGTGTAAGGGTGCTGGTGAAAACGCTTGTAAACTTGTCTCAGGGTGACAGGCGCAGTGGCAGTGCCTCTCAGATCTTTGCGATTTAAAGATGTTACTGCAACTGTTACTGACAATATAAAAAATTAATAAAAAAGTCTTTGAACTGAAATATTTAACCTTAATGGGAAAGGTGCGTAAAATATATGGACCCCTCGTACGTAAAGTATCGTATGTCAAAAATTGCCAAGTTTTCAGGGGAGCGTTTTGAAGTTTTCTACCGGCCACTAACTAAAACGCGTCTCAACGACAAATGGTCAAATTACCATTTTAAATAGCAAAAAACAGGGCACAAAATTATCTTTTAAAAACAGTTAAAATTAGGAAATGTAACTATTTCTCCGGATTTAAATCGCGTATATTTCTTTTTTCAAACAAACCGACGTTTCATGCGAGCATGTCAAGGATAAACCTACACATTCAATGAAGTTTGACAAACCCCAGGTCCTTGCAAAAGAAATCCGTTATCTACCCAGGATGCTGCGAGAGGCCATTGAAATTAAAAAACATCCTAATTTCAACAGGGAAGGTGGTTTCTCCGTACCACCAGTTTGGGATCCAGTATTTCCTGTAATGAAAAATCCCAAACAGACATAAGACTGCAGTACTAATTATTATATTATTAGTATATGTTTTAGTTTATTCTAATTTCTATTATTAATTAATAATAAATTGAACTTAATAAAAAAAATAATTCAATAAAATAATTTGTAAAACGTAATGTAGCGTAAATTGGAATGTTTCTTTGTAAAATTAAAAATAAGGTATTTAATTAATATCTATTGTAACTATAGTGAAAAAATAGGGTGGTTTGCATCAATATTAGACATAGCTGGTTGAAGACTGTACCACCTCAGTCAACCGTGACCGTGGGACCTGTAAAGGGCCCGAAACGTCGGTTTGTTTGAAAAAACAGTTATACGCGATTTAAATCCGGAAAAATAGTTTCATTTCCTATGTGTAACAATCGCGAAAACCTAAGAACTCGACAGTTAAAATTAGTTAACGTGTTCGACCTATCGGAACTTACCCTAACGATGCATAGCTGAAATATCTTCAAATAATTTTAATATATTCTAAAACTGGGTTATGAGTTTTTATGATATCTCTAAAAATTATTTTGTCACTTAGCCGCTTTTCAGTTGGCGAATGGTAGTTTTGAATTCACTAAAATGAGCATAACACGTCACTTTAACATAGAAATGCTGAAATAAATTTTAAAATGATATAATAAATTGTACTTGTTTATCCAAACGATATCTAGGATTTTATAATAATCTGTGTGAGTTACGAGCTTTGCCGAATAACAATGAGAAGTGCTAAAGTCACGGGTTATGCTCATTGTCGTGAATTCCAAACTTTAAAGCGCTCCCCTGTAAACTTGACACTTTCGACATACGATACTTTACGTAGAAGTGGTCGTAATTATATATGCATGTAAGTTACCACTTTTTTTTTCATTATTTGATTGTCAATTAGAAATCATCTTAGAATCACTATTAGGTGCCAATTTCTAATAAAAAAAGAATCATTGAAATCGGTTCGCTAATGTCGGAGAAATCGCGGAAATACAAAAAAATACGGTCAAAAGCCGAACCTCCTCTTTTTAAAATCGGTTAAAAAGTATTGTTCTTAATTCTATTTTCACGTCTGAAAAGGCTTATTAGGAAAAAATACCATAGTCCTCATGGGTGCCATGACAGAAGATTGTAGTTTTAATTGATCCGACCTAGTTTAAAACATGTTACAGAAACCAGTTCTTATACATATAATCACGGAATGAATACAAAATCTCTAGTTTATTTATGTCTTGCTCTCAATTGTATATGTTATTCATGAAATTGTTTGTCGTAGGTACTGTTAAAATACATACTTTATTCGAAAGTTGTTTCGTTTGTGCTGCACAACTGGGAGCAATGGGGAAATTGCTTTCCATTGTGTTGCTACGTATGACAAGTTACTTTATAATTCTATCACTTTTAGAGAAGGACGCGTACCCATACAAATAAAGCTAGCACACAATGTAACACTTTAAATTATTATTGTAGATAAAGCGATCGAATAAACACATAGATAAAAATTCATTCAATCCTACTGAAATCGAACCAGCGCCTGTTTGCCAGACCGGGGCTAACCGCTCTACCAACTGAGCTACGGAAGGAATCAGCAAACCTCACGAATTTCTTTATCTGCCCGTTACCTTTAAGGTGCGTACAGATCTGGCGAATGCGCCACGAACACGCTGCATGTGCGCTGCACACGTGCAGTTAAATACATGTTATTATATGTGGCATGTGAACAGATAGCATAACATACGTGTGCAGCTCGCGAACCTTTTTTGTACGCACGCACCCTTAAAGTATGTTTATATAGGCATTGTAGAGATTGGAAATAAAACTAGTTTATTAGATCTAAATCTCGTATCTTCCTTTCAAAACAAATTACTACATAGTCGAATGGTTTGCAAATCGGTTTTCATGATGTCGCTATCTTTGAGGACCCGGGTTGGATCCTCGACCGGGTCATTATAGATAAATTAACTTTTTTATATTGTCTCGGGTCAGTGTTTATGGTCCGTCGATGCTTCCGATATCCATAGTGTTTTAGTTACTGTCTAATATTTATTACAATTTATTGGATGGTAAGTACTATGTACTTTACCATCTCAGGCAGCCGTGACCATGAAACCTGCAAAAGACCCTAAATGTTGGCCTATTTGAAAAACAAATAAAAGCCATTTAGATCCGAGAAAACAGTTCTATTTCCAATGTGTAACAAACGCAAAAGTTCAAGAACTCGATATTGTAGAGATTGCTCTACGGTACTATAACCGTAAGTGTTTTCTACAAATTGCGTTTTAGGGCAAAAGCAGAGTCTGAGTAAGCACAGTGTGTATGCATCCCGTCCAGAACTGATGGCTTTACGATCTACAGGGGTTGGAAGCATATGGACGCATAATGCTAAAAACCGGGCTTGGTGACGCACCTAGGGAGGTCTGTACTGCCGTAATAAGAATAATAAAGTTTATTTATTGCGTTCTACTTCCTACCAATCAATAACAATACAATAACGCACACACACATAGCCCCGCACTCGGGAAACCCTGTGTAGCGGATGCCACAGACGCACAAATAGACAAAACCACAAATTAAACCCAAATTCACTTACTACATTTATTTCTCTCGTGAGTTTGAATGAATTTATGATTGTCTATGTGTGTGTCCACGTCACCTACGAACACTATAAAGGGTTTCTCTAGAGCAGGGCTAAGGTTGTGTGCGTTATTATTATTATTTTATTGCATTGCTTGTCTAATTCTTTTCTTTTGTCTACTTGTGTAACCCGTGTAACTTCCTCTTTACTAGGATAACTATAGACTTAAGTACTAATTTTTTTTAAAGTGCTCTAGAAAAGCGATTTGTTTTTAGTTTTTACACATTTCAACCCATAGATACCAGTTTGCAATTATTATCACTAATTACAGGTTTCTTACCACGGTATGGTTTTTCTTAATTTTCACGATATTTCAGATCGATTTTTTTTATAATATCAATTGACGGGACGAACAAGTCTTGCGCCTGATGGTAAGCAACACGCCTGTACATAACAATTGCAGTGCCACTCAGAGCTTTAAATCGCAAAGATCTGAAGGGCACTGCCACTGCGCCTGCCACCCTGAGACATAAGTTAACAAGTCCCACGTGCTTGTAATTTCACCAATGCCCTTACCCTTCAAAACCGGAACACAGTAATGGTAACATTACTGCTTGGCTGCAGAAATAGGTAAGGTGGCAGTATTTCCCTGGACGAACTCTTTCACAAGGAGCTCGACTGCTACCAAAATATCGGTATCGTGAGTCAACCCGTGAACGTTCCTAAATATCAGGAAAATCATGCCGTGGTAAGCAACTGGTTTGTTTATGTCACGTTTTCCCCCAGAACATCAAGTACTACCTGCATTGGTGTAGCAGGCGCCCAGCTGTCAGTGTCAATTACGACGCTAGCCGCCCAGGTGTTCATGCTACAGCTGGACTTGCGATACGATGCAGCATTGTCACCGCCGCCGCGGCAGTCTGATACTCAAACAAATACTGCTGTTTCTATGGTATGTTTCTGTTAAGTAATTATTATAAATCCTCGATACGAGTGCGCCTTACTTGTGTGAAAATTAAATATTTTAATAATAATAATTTTAAATTATATAATAAATACACTTCCTATAACTTCATTTCATTTTTTTTATGATAGTAGGTGACGGGACGATCGAGTCGTGCGCCTGATGATAAGCGACACGCCTGTCCATAACAGTTTCACTGCCAGTCAGAGCTTTAAATCGCAAAGATCTTGGCACTGCCAGTGCGCCCGTCACCTTGAGACATAAGTTGATAAGTCCCATATGCCTGTAATGCAATTCTAAAAATAGGTAAGGTGACAGTGAAATTTAAAAAAAATCAAATTATTCTTATTTTATGTAAAGCTTTTTATATAACAATCATTTTATAATTTTTAAGAGGTATTTGCTTGTACCTATAATGTGCGTCCCTCTAGTAGATTAGGTTAGATTAGTATGTGAAAAAAACAGCAAGAGCCAAAGCGAGCGAAGCGGGCATGTCTCTGCAGCGGCCGGCAAGTGCCAGAACCGAATTTCTTTGCCTTTCCGAACAAGTTTTAGGTCAAATTTTTTTAGTTTAATAATCTACTTAGTTATGTGAACTGAGGTTTATAAATGTTATTTACAATGAGTGACTCAGCAGTAAAATGTAACATTATATCAAACATTCTATAAATTAATGAATTGTTATATGGATAATAATAATAACGCATATACTCAACATAGCCCCGCACTAGGGAAACCCTGAGTCGCGGGTGCCATGGACAGCCACACATAGACAGCCACAAATTACACCCAAACACACTAAAGAAATAAATGTAAGTCATACAAATATTTCTCCGGGCCCGTGCTCTGCGTGGCAGTCCGGCATGGTACCGTCCGGTCTCGGAGGCAATTAAAGTTTAGTTTAGTAGTTAGTTAAAGTTTATATTAAATAAAATTATATTAAATGATCGTATTAAGTTTATAATATTTATGTTATACATTACTCACCCTACGGACACATTTCACACTTCCAACATTCACTACGTATGCCTGTGCCGTACAGTACAAAACGCGGAACAAGAAATTCATAACGTTTTATGTTTTGCGGTTCAAGTTGTGGACTCGACACATACTCGTATATTCGTATGATTGTACAAGCACGTTGTAATGCGGAAGTGAATATTTATACATGTGGGATCCATTAAAATGAATGCATTGAAGCAATTAAAAACTCTAGCACCAGATGATAATGCAATCAAAATAATTACATTCATTGGTGTTGATGAACTGAAAAGTTTTAAACGGTAAAACATAAAAATTAACAGTAAAATGATTAAAATGATACGTTTACAAAATACATGTGTACAAATAAAATGCAAGTTGAATTTACTAATGTGAACTGTATTTCTAATAATTTCAGTATAGAGTACTAAAAAAACCGACTTCAAAAGTATGTGGAAATACATATATTTGCCAAGTTTTATTGAAGTATCCCCTAGTTCGCCACTATACAGGACTTGACACAGGAGATAATAAAAATCGGTTCTCACTACTCAAAGTATATTGAGAGAGAAACGCCTTGAATTGGAGAATAACAAAGTCAGCCATTAAAATAATTGCTCCTTATAATAAAATTTAGGCGCTTTTTATAAAAATGAATCTTCATGCGTGAACAGCCACCCTTAGAGGTGGATGATTTCCTTCGAAATAAAATGGGACTACTATGGAGGTACCCTCTTTCCAACAAAAAAAGAATCATGAAAATCGGTTCACAGATACCGGAGTCATCGCGTAACATACATACAAAAAAAATACATATAGCCGAATTAAGAACCTCCTCCTTTTTTGAAGTCACATTTTCACACAAAAAAAGGAGGTTTTTGTGTGAAAATGTGTGAACGAGTATCAGTCTCCTTTTGATATTTTTTAGGAAATTCTATGTCTTCGCTCATCACATGTATTTCCGTATGACAGAATAGTTTAAAACAAGCACCAAAGTTTATGAAATGTTTAAAGTAGCTTTTTATTTATTATTGATGATTTACAATAAAAATGGCGAACAATGGTTTTCGATAAAATATAAATTAAGTTGGTAGAGCAGCTTTAGCGTAACTTTCAGTATTTTATTCGAATAACTTTTGTGCGGATATTTCTTTTCAGTAGCTTAATAAATAACACTGTAACATTCATCTTCTGAAAAAGCTCATTTTTAATTTACTTTTCGGGGCTTTTGTTACTACTAAAAAAAAATTATCTTGGAATGGCATCACGATTTTATAAAAATATTTTACACGCTAATCTACAATCTTTTGCCATCTCTGGGTAATTTTAGAAATCCCGTTTCATAAAAATTCCTGTCTTCATTTATAAAATACAGCTCTGAGCGCCGTTTGATGGTATCTACGTTATTAAAGTCGGGGCCTTTCAAAGAATTATGTAAAGAACGAAACATGTGAAAATCTGAAGGAGCTATAGCTAGCAAATAAGGTGGATGAGGTAACACATCTCGGCCTAAAGCCGGGTTTTCACCATACGAGTACGCCCGGACCGAGTTCACTCGGATGACTACTTCGACGCGATTAGACGTATTGATTAGATGCCGACTTTCACGTTGTGTTTACACGTTGCGTGTTACGAGTAGCGTACTAATAGTAATCTGAGTGCTCTCGGACCGAGTGAGCTCGTACGAGTTAGATCGTGTAGGAGTCCAGTCGGATTTCGGTTTACACCTTATAAGTTCATCAGCATTCGAGTAGCATTTGTTTCCTTGAACAATCAAGATGCCGAAAACTGATCTGCAGCTGCGAAGTGTAAGAGTTGCAGCAGATATGTTAATAGTTGCAGGATAAAGTCATGAAAGGGAAAAAACAAAGCAAGAGAAAGATTTGGACCATAAAATGGATTTTAAGACTTGACTAACTGAGTGTTTCAAAATAATTTTATCAGCGAAGTGGAAAGAAAGATAAAAACAAGTTTAAAACCCTTTATTGTCACGTTCATTCCACTTTTTCTTAGTTGGCGTCATTTTGTTTTTCATTAAACGATCCGAGTATACTCATAGGAATAGAACCGCATTCGAGTCCACTTTGAACGGACCTCGGTGTCCAAGTGCGCTCGGAACATGTGTTTACACGTTACGAGTAGCGTCCGAGTAAAAGTCCAAGTGTACTCCCATCGAGTATTTTATTTAGTGTGTAAATTCACAGAAGACAGTTGTCTACAATGTACCTACGGGTGGCTTGTGCGGAGTTAATGCGGAGCGTGTTCCGTACGGAGCAATCTGCGTCACTATAAAACGATGTTCTAATGCCACACGTGTTACTCCGCTCCGGTGCTCCCCGCGGAATGTCCGGATGGTCCACAAATAAATTCTCAGTGGTCTGAAACTAGCCTTAAATATTCTACGAACGAAATCGGTTGATAACATTTATAGAAGGTCGATAACCTTTATATAAGATTCATCAACAGTTGTTGTAACAATTATAAGTTTAACTGGTAACAGATGAAACATCTTGAACTGAGCGGGATTATCTTCATATACAATCAATGCTACAAAGACTAACTAACAAAGATATAAAAACAATACAAACAAAAAAAGAACAATATTAGAGACAAGATATTATCATGTTTACTTGCTAAGTATTGCTCTGTGAAGACCGGTTAGCGAGTCCGAGAATATATCCACAGAGTGGCAGTATACTATATGCTCATTGCGTAATCTAGACATTTTCGGTTATTGTTCTTGGAGTTCGCGATATTTTTAAGACTTTCATGTGATAAAAGGACTTTTGATGTAATGTCACTTGCTGTGTTATACGCAAGATATGATTTCCTGATGAAATACTTTCTTTACGATTCACAAGTACGCCATTTTCATTTCCCGCCTATTTTGAAAACACGCGCTAAAATATTATTTTTCAAAATGACCATAGACAATAAAACATTTTAAAAGAACAAAGTTCTTTTTTCGTTTGTAGTTAGTATTATAGCTAGTGGCAAAAACGCAAGGAATTTTAGGCCTAATATTTAAAGCGAATCGCTTGCACAGCCCGATGTTAACTTGATGGAATTCATTGCACGTTATCCAATAACGAACTGCTTGAAGGGGTATGAATGTTCTGTTTTTATATTTTTATTTTTCTTGTTCATTTTTATATTGCCGTGCCCTCACGTGTGATCTGCTTGCGTGGCAATGGGCGGCGTGGTGTTGTAAATTCTCAAAGTGAGAGATGTTATGTGAGTGTATTATTATAACGTTTTTTTTCTTTCTCTCTTTCTTATTGTTATCTTTTGATTAGTTTAGTTTCTCGCTGCGTTAGTTTGTGTACCACCGTGCAACTGTAACACCGAAATATGTTTGCAAGAAATAAATACCTAAATATTGTACTAACATATTTATTCAAGATTTTAAATGTATAACACTTTTGTAAGAACCTAAGTCTGAAATAAACTTATTTTATTTTATATTTTATATATTGTTTATATTAATAACAATCATAATTATTCCTTGACTTTTTATTTTAAATTGTAATATTATGAGAATGATAACATTATATTCCAATCTATTGATAGTTATTTAAAATGTCTTCATCTGTATGTCTAAACAAATAGGGCTTTGTAGGGTCAAAATAGTCTAAAATTTATACACCATTTCTCGTCTTTCTTTCAGTTTTAATGAGTTGCTTTTCAACGTGTTGAATTTGAAAAGAAATAATTTAAAACCTATTTCATTAGTTTGAAAAAAACTTATTGCAAACCCTGTTAAAAATTCAAAATTTATCATTTTATAAGTTTGCAAGTGACGATTAAATAAAGTTTGTTCAATAAAACTTCGCATATTTCAATAAAAATGTACAAACAAAGCCCATGAAACAGTGTGTTTACAAGTCCGATAGAAGTTTTAATAAAAAATTAATAGTCACCTTAACTTGCTTGCCTTTTTTTGTTGTGTTAAATACATATTTAACCTTTTATTTAATCTGAAAGGCAAAAGTTGAACAAGCAACCTGTGCACATTCGAAGAAACCAGTTGTTTTGTAGTTGGTATACAATACGCAGAAATATAATAATAATGTGCCAGACAACACATTACATGTACACCCATTACATGGTCAATTACAGAACAACTAAGAAATTTCATGTACTATGAGTTCCAGAACAATGGCATTCATTCCGGGGTACAACCCAGAACACCCAGACCAGAAGCAATTTAGAAAAAGTAATCACCCAAATTGTTCCCACCGGTAATCGTACTCGGGACCTCCTCATCCAACACTCACAACGCAAACCGTTGGACCACCGAGGTTATCAGATCGATACCTCCAATGAACACTATCCCAACTTAAGCTGTTTTGTTTTTTATAATTTAATTTGTGGATGCGCCATTATGATTTAGAAATTTATACAAATGTCCGTTTTTTTTTTAAGTTTTACTGTAAGAGTATTTGTTTGCTTGTATAATAGATTGTACAACAACTGCATAAAACGCGTCAATTTGCCCGAGACGAGTTTATCCACTGGAGCCGCAGGTGAGGGTGGATATTTAAGTCGAGGGTAAAATGAGTTTTATGAACGAGTTATACACTCTGATTTTCACTTCGATTGCGAGGAAATTACACAGCAATATTACAAATGAACGCTAACACAACTATTGCCAAGAAAAAATAGGAACTTTCCGCCAATGTACTACTTTTCTACACGTGACTCATTTCGGACTACATAATGCTCAGTTATATTTTACAAGCTTTATTAATTTTTTAATATACACGTATTAAAAAAACAAAAGTAAAACTTTATTTTATAAAGTTCTAGTGTGCGTGGCAGTTGGCGCAGGCGTCATTACCTCGGTCTTAAACGACGATTTTATTTCATGCACTAGAGCTTAAAATCCTATTTTATGCAGCCTACACCCAGCGTGAATACGAAATTTAAGAGCATGAGAAATGAAAAGGTATTTTTTAATGTGCGTTTATGTCGAATAAACATTTTATCTATCCATCAAAGTATCAAGCTTGTATTATGCTATTCTTTAGCGTATTTTAATACTGTTACTACTCTATATTGTCATTATAATTTGCGCCATAAAAGTTATACTACGCGGAATGATTCCCGGCCAAAGAGTAGTAATCATTTTTTTTCTCACAGTTCTGCACATTCGCGCGCGTAAAATTTTACAACGTGGTGACCTTTGACCTCAAGTATCTCAGGTCACTGATCGCAATTCAAAATTTATTCTATATAATTGAATTTTTATGCCAGTTACAAATTTCATACATATGTATTACTTTTTTCATACATATATACGGTTGAAATATAGCCGAGTAAGTCCATTGGACCATGTATTAGCCAAGAAGGCTTTGCTGGCTACACTTCAATTTAGTCATTCACTCATATTTAACTATCCTTGATTACACCAAACTACGCCTATACAGTACTCTGTACAAACAGAGGCAATTTACTTATCGTGTTATGTTAAATAAATACAAGGCAAGAAAGCTATATTATGTGGCTGTAATATATAGATATTTGTTACAACAGTAGGTAAGAAGGAAGTTTCAGTTGCTATTGTATTATGTACCTTATGG
Source organism: Hyposmocoma kahamanoa (assembly GCF_003589595.1). Classification (NCBI taxonomy): domain Eukaryota; kingdom Metazoa; phylum Arthropoda; class Insecta; order Lepidoptera; family Cosmopterigidae; genus Hyposmocoma; species Hyposmocoma kahamanoa. The sequence continues at coordinate 716,978 of NW_020653492.1, forward strand.
GTTCCAATAAACTAGTCGACACGAAATAGGCTAAAGACTTTATATCTATGGTAATAAGGATGTACGAGAAGTCGCTTAGAGATGACGATGTCAAAGCGAGGCAAAACAAGACTTTTATATTCTTATTCGTCGATACTACCCTTAACTTGAATTCAAATTTTTCTCGTACAGAATCGGTTCTATTGCGCGAGTCAAGCAGTGGCTTTATTTCAGAATTAATTTTTTTACAAACGATATTAAAGCCATTTGAAAAAATACATCGTATTTAGTTCAGTTGATATTTAAAAAATCATGGATATATGTAAAGTACCTGATGAATGCAACGGTTTTCTTGTAAAATTTCGAGATAAGTTTGTTTTTTCTCTATCGTGGAAATTTTTTGGAATCGTGTTTAGTGTGTAGAACTCATACTATAATCAGTGTATATCCGCTCACGCGATACATGCAGCCGTAGATGCATACTACATCTAGAGGTGCCGGTGATGATTTTATACCGATTTATCGGATATCGAAGTTATAACAGGTAAAAGAACTAATATTAATTGCTATTTCGGTAACTACTCTAGCAAACTATAAAGTTTTTAATTCCTGGGTCTGACATTTAAAAAAAAAACAACTTCAAAAATACGTCACGACAATCGTGTGTGTTATTGTTTGGGCTAGTGATTTCGGTGTTTATTTATTGAAAACATACCGTAAGTAGCGTTTTTTAAGTTTACCCTGAATATAAATGTTTATAAACTATACTTTAAGGAGTATGGTAAACGTTAGAGCCACTCAAACAGAAAATTTTCATATTTATCCAAGTACACCAAAAATTCCATTAGTGCTTTTTAAGTGCAGGATTTGCGGTGTATTACTGCATTTTATTTGAGATGTTTAGTAGTACGGAGGGTATTTATTTAGCAATGCAGAATAATAATTTTTATTTATAAAAACTTGTATTTAAACTGAATCCTTTTCTATTTTGCGAAACCAAATAGCCGCCATTTTGCGGTAGGAGGAGCACATCGCGTGAGCGGCTAGCTTCATTCAACTTCAACACTTTTACTGTTATGCGGAATCAACCAAAGCCATTTGAATTTGTATTGACTCTTAACACGTTAGATATAAAGCTTTTCTGCTTGGTTTAAAACGAATCCGTGTCGACGAGTTTGGTGGAAAAATATTGTTTGTCGTTTACGGAACCGTAGGTACGAATAATATCCAAAACTGTCATAAGCTCACAAAACCAGGATTAAACTATTTGCATATATATATGAAAGAGGTGGGTCTTAAAATAGTTTCTCTCACTCTCTCTTAGGTTTAAGAGATTATCGGTGTAAGAAACACTATTCAACCGGCTGTAAATAACGCATTACTATCACGTAGTGCCGGTCTTCGGTGGACAAGAAATCTTAAATCCAGACGTATCTATGTATTTGTTATAAGTAGGCACGTCTTCACTGACCGTAAATGTACCAAAACCGAGTCTCGACTCTGATCCCTTATTTGTTTGCCCTTAGGGCGCGTTCCCATCATGTCGTTACGTTTTATTTATTGTTGGACGACTGTCGCGTCTAGCCTGTTTCATATCACGTCTATCTGTCGTGACTGTGTCGTAGACGTTTATTTTATTGTTGAACGACTGTCGCGTCTAGCTGTTCCCGCTAGATCGTGACGACAATTTATCGGTTCACTGCAGCCGGCTTGTCGTTTGCTCGACAGAATGTCGTTACATTTTTATCGTAACGTTTTCATTCGATTTATTATCCGACGACAGTCGTTCTAGCTCTTCCCAATATCGCGACAGTCTATCGTCGTAACGTCGAAAAAGTCGTGAACGACAGTTAATCGTGTTGTACTATGTGTCAACCTTTATTTAAATATACAAATCACGGCACTTTAAACTGTACGACTATCTGTCGTCACGACGTAATGGGAACGCGCCCATAGCGGTTTGCACTGTGGGCACTGGATGAGTAGGCCCCGGGCTCGATTACTAATGAACTTTTCTAAATTAGTTTTGGTCGAGTGTTCTGAGAAGAGCCCCAGAGAGAATTTCGTTACTTTGGTACTCGTAGAACAGGGAATTTCATATTTAGGCAATTGGTGTAATTATCTGGCACATAATTATTAAGAAGAGATTTTAGGCCATGGTCTGGCAAACCTTTACTGCGTTGTCGCTCGTAGAGATCTTCTCTTGTACAGGTATTAGGGCACAAGGGGCACAACTATAAGTGCTCTTGAGCTGTGTTGGGGCACCACATTCAAATTGAGGTAGACTAGCATCCCTGTAACCCCATTTACACGTCTTGTTTCTGCAGCGTCCTACCTGTGTGCAAATACGATTTAAGGATTTCCACACGGGCCGCCGCAAATCGCAACCTTTATTTTTTTTGTATGAGACAGACCCTGAGACATAAGTTGTCGTATGTACCTGCAATTTCACCAACACCCTTACCCTTCAAAAACGGAGCACAGTAATGTTGATATTATTGCTTGGCGGCAGAAATAGGTAAGGTGGCAGTACTGCCCTGGACGAACCCTTTCACAAGGAGCGCTTCTGCTACTACCTGGTGGTAGTTGCCCTTGACGGATGTTGAAACCATAGCAGTTTCAGTGCTACTCAGAGCTTTAAATCGCAAAGATCTCAGAGGCACTGCCAGACTGCCACTGCACCCGTCACTTTTAGACATAAGTTGACAAGTCCCATGTGTCTGGAATTTCACCAGCACCCTTCAAAGTCCCTTCAAGTACTGAACTGACCGAACTTTCTACAAGGAGCTCTTACTATTTGATATTGTGTCGCCCAATATGTGTGTTTACTTCCGCAGGTGCCGATCACTTCCGTGGTCGTGAACAGTGGCAACAGCGGGGAGACGGATGGAAGTCCACAAAGCAAGGAGAAGGAATCTCTATCACACGAACCACCCACTTGATGCAACGGCTCATGAATCACTGATTGTAACATTGTGATGTGACGTGATTTGAAGTGATATTCATTGTTCGAAGTACGTGACTTTCGTGAATTAGGGTGACTGTAATTTAGTTTGACTTTGGTATTAACCCTCTATACAACGGAAGTGTATTTTGAGCATGGAGTTTTTTTAATTTAGCATAATACCATGCTTGAGCACTATAACAGGTCGTGGAAAGGAAACTATGACTGGACTACTATGGACTACTATGGAATTAGCGATCCAATTACGGCCACGCAAATCTAGGAACAGTAATTGTTCGAAAGTGTTTTCCCCCGCAACCCGCACCTAATTAAAGGGCCCTACTTAAGGCGTGGCGGCGCGCGGCGATTGAACCTGCCAGACTATTTTGGGCATTTATTCTTAATAGAATATACCACCCCCATAGGAACATGCCACTACTCAAATACACTGCATGCAAATCAATGCATAAATACTGATAATTATCTACATTTTATACCTTTTTGTACCATGCGGTACAGCGCTCTTTGGATGTAGGGTTGGCTAGTATGCTGTTACACATACCCACATAGTATTGGCAAATTGAATTTAATGCCCAGCTGAAGCCTCTCAGCCTAACTCCGGACACACTCCACTAGGACGTGGTACAACGTACTCTCTCTTGTTTCAAATAGAGCAGTTGGGAGACGTCTTACCCATCACGTGGGAGAACGAGCGAAGCCGGAAAGCTGGTATGATTTCATTTCTGCTCATATCTGCTGCATAGAAGGGCCTTACCATGAACTCTTATTTTGTATTCTAAACGAATCGTTGTGAGATAGCGCTACATGAAGTATATATCACCATCTCGCTTTTTTGCAATTACGAACCCAAACTAAACTGTAATAAGAGTTCATGGTAAGGCTTCAGGGCGTCTCACGGCTTGTGGGACACGTGGGGCACAAGCACTTTAATTATTTGTAGATAAGATATTTAGCTTCATGGAGACGTTGTTTTATTTCTAAAAGTAAGTAAATATATAATAAATATTATAAAACATCACATACGTTTCCCTGACTCCAAAGTAAGTCACTAAAGCACTTGTGTTTTGCAAATAAGAAACAACGACGGTACCACACACATCCAGACAATATAGGAAACTTTGTAATAGTAATAACGTACACACTCATAGCTCCGCACTAGGGAAACCCTGTATTATGGGTGCCATGGACACACATAGCCACAAATTACACCCAAAATCACGAGAGAAATAAATGTAGGCCAGCAGTTTCTCTACATTGACCCGGACGGGGATCTTACTCGTGACCTCAGAGCTGGCGATACCAAGAGAACCAGCGTACAAACCACTCGTACACATAGGCGAAGATTTTTAAAAGTCGCTTGCCTCATTTGGAATTCGAACCGACCAAACGTGAAAAAAGCCTGTATTTTTGGAATGCTAATAAAAATCATTCTGTATATGTATAGTATAGTTTTATGATACTGATCGAAATGGTCAATTATAGGATTAATTTTTAATAAGGAACATAGTATCTTATGCAACTGCCACCGTGGCTGAACGGTTACCACGCTGGACCGCCACGCAGAGGTCTCGGTTTCGATTTCCGGGCCAGCAGAAATATTTCTAAGGCCTACATCTATTTCTCTCGTGAGTTTGGGTATAATTTGTGGTTGTCTATGTGTATGTCCATGGCTTCCGCGATACATTGTTTCCCTAGTGCGGGGCTATGAGTGTGTATGTTATTATTATATTATTATTATTCACAGGAACACCGTTCAATTAAACAATTTATTCGAAAAGGAAACGAACTTGAAACTGCCAATACATAGTATTTATCCATTGTGCTAAATGTGTTAGTCCCATAATTACTATTATCTATTATTTATTCGTTTTTAACAAACGAAAATACTTATGTCTCAGGGCGAAGGGCGCAGTGGCAGTGTCACTCGGATCTTTACGATTTAAAGCTGTAAGTGGCACTGCATCTGCTATGGACAGGCGTGTCGCTTAACACCAAGTGCATGACTTGCTCGTCCCGTCACTTGGTATTATAAATCAAAATCTCTCCGTGTCTCACAGCGTGGTACGCCCTATCTGACTGGCTTAGTTAGACGAATGTTTAAAATATACCCTGTTCCCATGTACATGAGCACCTTAAAAACAGGCCCAAAAATTATATACTCTGTGACGGTGTGACCTCCTTACATCGTCATTACACTTTTTTATCGTCTTTTTCAACTCGTATCGTATCGTTTTTTCTTTCACTCGTATTTAAATTCAAATTTTGAATTGTTCCATCCTTTTGCCTCACATTCTGATTTTGTTTCGTTCTATCGCCACTCCCTGCTTGATCGCGACAGCGGACGGAGCTGTTTAAATTCAAATCGCGTCTAATTTGGATTATTTTACTAAGTTATATTCAATAAAATACAATCTAAATCATGTATCAATATAATAAGTAATTCTGTAATTCAGTATAACTCGGCCCTTTTAGGGGTAAGTGTCTACTTGATAACTCTTTATATCCATCAAGTTAGGGAGTGTTTTTTTTTTTATATTAATGTGTTTTTCTATATATACATTTTTATTGTTACAGCTTTACCCTTACTTCTTACGCCTTACTCCTTAATTGTTTGGTATCATTTCTTTATAACCAGACATTAAATAAATTTGTGGAGTTTTCTGTTTTACTGCCATGAACCTGGTCACGGCTTGTTAGGGTTACAACCCTTTCAACTCTACGTTTCTCTACAGCTTATATCAACTCGTAATTAAAATTGTTCACATGTGCAATAAAAACCTTTTAAAGTTTATTATTGTATGAAATAATTACATCTAGACGAAAAAAGAATAAGGCACAATATACATTACTGCGGAACGGAATGGAAGCGAATCTTTGCAACGAAATGTACATAGTATAACGATCTTTATGTCATTAGCATACCGTAAAAATATAGATATAATACGATAGCTGCGAGAATTCCCAGCTATCGTATCGTATCTAATTGTGGGAGATTGTGGGAGAATTCTCTGGAAGACACGGTCACGGTTTTTTGACTCGTATATAGTTTGTACGTTACATAATCGACATAAAGTTCATTATTCATTTCAACCAGCTGCAATTTAATTTGAACCTAAGAGCCTTTGCACACGTAGTATTTTATACGTCGCGTAAACGCGCGTAATTTGCGAGTATACGCGTGCCGCAGATGCGCTGTAGTCAATTGATTCAAACGTGCTCAAACATCGCGTTGCAAGCAAGAAGTTTATATAGAATTTCATGTAGTTAGTACATTTCTGCCGTCCACTAACTATAATGCTGCTAAGTGACAAATGATAAAATAACAGTTTTAAATAGCAAAAAATAAAGCACAAAATTATTTTTAAAAACAGTTAAAATTATTTAACGTGTTTGACTTATTGGAACTTACCCTAACGATGAATAGCTGAAATATCATTATAGAATTTCGATATTCTAAAACTGGGTATTGGTTTTTTATGATATCTCAAAAAAATATTTTATCGCGTAGCCGCGTTTTAGTCAGTTGACGGCAGATTTCAAAAATTAACTGAAATTAACAAACTATACTAAAATTAAAACTGTCTCTTATCAAAATCACGTTTACCGTGCGTATACGCACGTCGGCGGCGCGTATAAAATGCGCCGTGTAGGATACAAACTAGACGACAGAGAGCGGCGGCGCGGTGGCGGTGATGGCGTCAGCGGCTGCTGGCGGCAAAACACAAGCGTCGCGCTCCAGTTGAGCGGTGAATGCGCATTAGAATAGTCATAGGGTCGCCTTGTTGCTTAGATACCCATATCTATTTTTCTATCAATTAAGTTTAGTGATGTAGTCGAAGGAAATAATTTCAGCAGTTGTAGAAATACCATACGGAACAGTAAACATATCGACCAAAAAAGTAGAAGGATATAAATCACTATAATAAAGAAGAATAGAGATACAGTCGCTTAATAATTAAAGTGTGATTTCAGTTACCACTTGATATTTGAAAGAATATAGCCAAAAGTATCGATATCGCGCTCACATTCTTCACATTTTAACTGCCTCCGTGGCCGAACGGTTACCATGCCGGACTGCCACGCAGAGGTCCCAGGTTCGATTCCCGGGCCGGGAGAAATGTTTGTATGGCTTACATTTATTTCTCTCGTGAGTTTGGGTGTAATTTGTGGTTGTCTATGTGTGTGTCCATGGCACCCGCGACACAGGGTTTCCCTAGTGCGGGACTATGTTGAGTGTGTGCGTTATTTATTTATATTTATTTATTTATTCACGTCACATCACTTTACCGCCGCAAACTAAGCGATCTGGTCACTGACGTCGAGAACAGGCCACTTTTGCCGCACTGCCGCTCGCTGTCGTACAGTTTGCGGTCTTAGAAGTTATGTTTGTAACTTTGACAAATTATTATTTAAACGCATGAAAAATTGTAAGTTTGACCCAACAGAGTGGGAGAAACAGGCAATCGATCATTCGCAATAGAGATCTTTTGTGACAAACAAAACGTCACAATTTGAGACTCGTCGACGAATTGAGTTGGACGTCAGACTTGACGAGCTGAAAGCCCGACCACCTGCGGCGATCAGCTACCATTACATTGACGGTGTGCGCATGGATCTTTACTAATTGGGTACGTGAGCACACGAGCGCCACCGACAGCGGAGCTGAGGCAGTTGCCGTCGCAGAAAACGATCAGGAGAATTCAATTAAACGCATTATTTGACACGCTAACAACGGTAAAATTTGTCACCACAGCGATGAACAGTTTGCAATCCTTTGGATCCCTTCGCTGGACGCACCAAAACATTTGACGAAAAAGATAATTCGCAACCACATCTGCAAAATGACATCTTTTCAGAAGATAGATTTCAAACTTCTACGAACGAAGTTAGTTAACAATTGTTTTTTCTCCTATGAGAGTATCAAATGGCTAGCAGAACTGTTCGTCGAATAAGTCAGTACTGGGTACAATGGAGTTGGTATGGCTGAAATGGGTGAAAGAAACATCGGGAGACGTTATGTTGGGCCGTCTGACGTAATGCATTTTTTTATAACATCCAGTGACGGACCTGATGGTAAGCTACACGCCTGTCCATAACATTTACAGTGCCACTCAGAGCTTTAAATTGCAAAGATCTGAGGGGCACTACCACAGCCCCCGTCACCCTGAGACTTAAGTTGACAAGTCTCATGTGCCTTTAATTTCAACATTGAAACTTAGAGGCTGGCTTATACAATGTTCATGCGATATTTTTTCAAAAGTTATTTGCTATATCAATAATATGATATGTTCCACACGCAAAATAGGCGCCTTGACGTCGAGTTACGGACACTAGCCCGTTACACCAAAATGTACAAAATGTACTATGTGTAACAGTCGCGAAAACCTAAGAACCTAAGAACGATACGATATGATATGTTACGCAATATTCAAACGAGTATCAAGGTTAATTATTTTAGTGATCGTTGTCGCCATTGTAAAAACTTTTCCTGTGTATCTTAAGTAATTGTCATACTATGATACTTAAAAGTAAATAAACGCTATTGATCGGCATCATAAAAATGCAGGATGTTTTGTTTTCCACATTTGATCGGTTTGATTCGCAAATGAAGCAAGCAATTTTTTAAAGGTCTTCAAATGCAGTATTACTTACTTTTATAAATAAATAAATAAATAATATTTCCATGAAGAAAAATATCTTGTCTACAATATTAGCCTCACCCTTTGCACAGTCATTCTATCGCACGTGATCAGGAGTACACAGAATTGCACGCCGGAAAGCCTGTACGCGTAACCGTGGGCGATGACTTGTTTGAATTTTTTTAAGCTAACGTTCTTACGCGCGCGATTGCTCGTGTTTGCTTTTGTTATAACGAAAAAAGTTTCCATATAAAGGCTAACAGCGCAGGATAGACCGCGTGAAACTATCGCGCGTTAGCGAGCGCAATCGCGGGGTCTTTCCCTTTCCCTTCCGCTGTCATTGCACGCGCGCTCAATCGCGCACCATGCTGTATGACGCGCGATATAGTATTTGTGTAAAGCCCGCTATTGAAAGTACTTTACCTCCGTGTCCCATAGCTTTGAGATGCTCCATATACTGCTCGTCTGTCAATCGAATGCTACGCGTTTGAAAGTTTATAAATTATCGTATATTCCGTGTGTACCGTGCCCGATTGATCACGTCACAAAAGGTGTAAAAAAATGTCCAGACTACACTTGAACTGATAGCAGTGATCATCGTCATCATGATCTCTATAAAGGGTTAATCATTTTTATGATACCAAATGACATAAAAAATCTACTCTGTACTTGGCTACGTGACTTATCAACTTACTTCTCAGGGTCATTGGTGCAGTTCCGTCATTTAGTATCATAAAAACACTAGCAAAGTGTAGTTGGAAGTTTTTGTTAAACTAAAATTTCTGTTAAACTTTGTAACAAAATACAACGAGTTGTATTTTGTTACAAAGTGTTATTCATAAATGATTTATTATGTACATGCTACGCTCTATTTTTTTGTCTATGATTGTTGTATTATTACAATGTAATAAAGGATTTTAAAACCTTAATGTATTTTATAATTTGGGGAATTTATCGCTCCCCTAACGAACAATAAACGGCCTCGTTTACTTCATGGATATAATATTTCGTAGTTTAATAAAATAACTTTTCTCAAACCAGGCAAATAATTTGCAATCACTGACATGATAAATCCGTAACTAAAAAACTGTCGAATATTTTTGGCAAGTGTGACACTCTCCTTGGCGACACTCGTCCAAAAAGACTGCCACAGCGAAACGGTGATAATAAGCGGCGTCTAAAGCCGCCATACTCCCCCCCCCCCATGGAGTGAAGAAAGCGAACATAAAAACATAAATTAGCCTATTGAACAAAATCACTAAAATCTTTAAAACGCACATGCCTTCCTGACCGGGTCGTGTACGGAGTGCCGGGCGAGGAGGTGGCTGGTTTGTCTGAAGGAACTGAAGACGTCAACTACGGCGGAACTGTACCTAGGGGATGCCTAGCCGGTGGCACAGTAGGTGGGGGTCGGACGCCGTCGGTGGCATCAGCATCGATGACGCAGGTTTCACACGATCGATGCTGACGGTGACTGTCCTTCCGCCGACGTCAAGCGACATTGCCCTTTTATCGTGGACGCGGTGAGGTCCAGAGTACGGCGGTTGCAACGATCTTCGAGACGTGTCGTCCCAAAGAAATACGTAAGTGGCCGTCGTCAAATCCTTAAATATAAAAGACGAAGGCCTGTCGTGGTGGGAAGCAGCTGGATGGAAAGGAGCTGATTAGATTAGAAGGAGCACAATGAACTCCCCAGGAAGGCGGAGGGTCTCGCCGAAAACGAGTTCCGCTGAGGACGCATTGATGTCCTCCTTAAAAACCGTCCGCGTGCCGAGAAGCACCAGAGGCAACGCTCTCGTCCACGTATCAACGTGGCACATGAGAGCTGCCTTAAACTGACGATGGAGGCGTTCCACCGTGCCATTGGCGCAAGGATGGTAACTGGGGGTGCGAATTCCTTTCATATCATCCTTGCTCTGCGATCTGAAAATTTATATTTACGCTTGTGTAAGAAATGAATAATGTTTCAGCGTTTTTTACCGATAGCCCCTTAAGGTAAACCGCACTGCCACTGCACCTGTCGCCATGAGACATAAGTTGACTAGTCCCATGTGCCTGTAATTTCACCAACACCTTTACTCTTCAAAACTGAAACACAGTAATGCTGACAATACTACTTGGCGGCGGAAATAAGTAGCATTATTAACTACCCTAGACAAACTCTTTCACAAGAAGCTCTTTTGCTACTAATGACTTACAATCACAAAACTGTTCTCCCCAAATACACTACCGTAGTAAAATACTTGCTAGTTACACATAAAAAATATAGAACAATATGTAATACACTAATACTGGGATTTCAGAGTGAGGTATTTATTGTCTCTGTTAATTAAATAAGAAAATTCGTAGCCCCACGTTGGGCGCCATTTATAAACTCGATCGTTATGTTGTTTTGTATTTGGAATTGGAATGAGGCGAGTTCTTAACTGGGATGAGATTGTTAAGATGAATAAACACAAAGAATGTACAAGAATTAAGATTTAATTTATCTTCCTTTGTTCTAATGATAATTGCCTCTTAAAATTATGCTCTTGAATAATGTCTTTATTCAAACTTTTACAATAGCTGTTTGTGAGATGTTACGATATTGAAATCCAAATTTACGATGTATTGAGATGTAGCGTGTAGCCTAGCCTTAACGAAAGGAAAGAAAAGACTCGCTGTTCATATAATTTATTTTAAAAGGAGAATATAAAAACATACAATCAGTACGAAACACTCCATACTATAACACAATCCAGACTAAACACAATATTCACCCCGAAAAGACCTATATAGAGAATCTTTATGATTTAACAGTAACTGACGTAAAGTTTGAAATTAAAGAAGGGTGATGATTTATCCTGGTGATTTCGGTGTTTATTTATTGAAAACATACCGTAATGTTTCTAAACTATACTTTAAGGAGTAATTTCATGGTAAACGTTAGAACCACTCAAACGGAATATTATCATATTTACCCAAGTACACCAAAAATGTCATTAGTGCTTTTTAAGTGCCGGATTTGCGGTGTATTACTGCATTTTATTTGAGATGTTTTTGTTGTAGTACGGAGGGTATTTATTTAGCAATGCAGAATAATAATTTTTATTTATAAAATCTTGTCTTTAAACTGACTCATTTTCTAATTTGCGAAACCAAATAACCGCCATTTTGCGGCAGGATGAGCGCATCGCGTGAGCGGTTATGAGCAAAACCTCTCGTTTTGAGAATTTTGACGGGAGTGACGACGAAACAAATCAAGGTAACGATAGTGTAGGAAAAGAGAATTCAAGAACGATTCAAAATTTTTAGAGTAAGTGCTCAGCAACAGCAGCAAACTTTGTCAGCATCATCACAAACACTACGTTTTTCTAAGCAATTACTTTTTATGCAATGTGAGTTCGTATTCGCGACATAGAGTCACGATTAATGCAGCGTGTGATCGGAATGGGAATGAGTCTGATAAAGTGAGAAGCAAAAGAGACTATACTCGCCTTGCCATAGGAAAGCCTTTGCCGCAGCAATGTAGACCTGGCTTTCACTATATAGTCAAACGAATCATCTAAATACACGTAACCTATATGGTCGAAGTTTGTGGTCAAACCAGCATCAAGTCTTTATTTCATATGTAAGCAGATTACAATTGAAATAGTCATATTGATTAAACTCTACTGCTCGTTCGTAAAGCAGATTCCCCTGAGAAGAATGAGCAAGAAAGTGTAGGGGTTGCTCTTTGTAAATTGGGTAATTTTCAGGTTTATGTACCTAATTTCGGTGGCAATTTTTATTATGTAAGTGTTCAAATGTGTTATTGTGAAATATTAAACAATATTTCAGGATACTACGCTCGAATATTAAATAATACTTAATGAAATATTCTAGAATATTTAAACAATAAAAATTGCCACTGAAATTAGATAGAGAAAACTAACCTTTTGAACATTAACCAAAATTAAAAAAAAACAAATATTATATACCGAGACAACCTCCAAACCTTAAAACATCGCAGTTAAAACAGAAATCTATTGAGATTATATCAAGGAACCAAAGTAAATCTCGGAATAAGGTAAGGCCTATTATTATATTCAACGTGTAATGGGCTGAAACGGCCAAAACGTTATCATGTCATGCATTAGCAGTACTCATGGTAACGTAATTCTAAATTTGGCGAGGTCCGAGCAAAGGTTCTAAAACAATTAGGTTTTACTGGATAGTCCAGAGATATGCGTCTATGAAAAAATTGGCGTCGCTTAATGATTTTTCGATTGGTGGCGACAGCGCGGCGTAATGAATGTGGAATCAGTGTGACATTATTGTTTCGGATTTTTTTAAACTATGTATATGAATCCCTGTATTCATGTTCAACTTTTTTTCAATTTAAAATTAATTTTAGCAACAACACACAGGTACTGCTACTAAATAAGAATGTTTGAAAAAAAAATCACATAAAAATAAACCGAGTATGAATAGAATGTACGTGGATGTTCCGTAATTCATTTTAATTGTAAGAAAATATTGTAGTGTATAATTAACAAGGAAGCCGACACTTCATTAAAATAAATGAACATCAATTTTCACCACGCCGACTTTACTCCGGTCAAGTTTACCAGCGGCCTGTGCACACGGCATATTTCTTTACTCGCCGACGACGCGCGTTTCAGGCCGTAGAGGCTCAAATAGCAAATTGGTGTAATTGTATCTATTCAAACGCGTGTGAGAGGTGCACGTTGGAATCAATTGAACATTGACGATGTTCGCCTTGCAAGACTGAAGAAAGAGGCGGAAGAGTGGCATTGTCGCTCCGCCACCCGCAGTCTATGTTGCCTACCAGGATTATTGCGAATATCAGCATCTGCATCCGCGGATAATCTGCAAAAATTAAAATATCCGCATCGGCATCAGCATCCGCATTCATCGATGCTTTGCGGATGTTCGAGTCGTCACATGACCTAAAAGGTACCCTGAAATAATTTACAAACCTTCCCATAACTGTCGTTTTTAAAATATAACTTTGATGCTACAATTATTAACCTAGACAAATTAATTGTTTTCATGCAGCTTTGATTCTTTTTTTAAGATTTGATTTGATTTGGCAAAATAATTGAAACAATATTTTATTTCAATATCAAACAAAATAAAACGCAAAAAAGGTAAAAAATCAGCATCCGCTGATGTTAAGGTACAAAAATCAGCATTGACTGATGTATAAAAAACCTGAATCAGCAACAACTCTGTTGTCTATGTGACGAAGCGCGTTTACGGCGCCAATGAGAACATGTGCCAAAGTTTACTGGGTGCATCGTGTTTACAGTGTTTTCAGGTAAGTTTTTCGTACTCAATTTTGGTGACAATTTTTATTGTTTAATTACTTGAATATATCATCGTGAAATATTAAAGAATATTTCAGGTTACCATACTCGAATATTAAATAATGCTTCATAAATATTTCAATAAAAAGAAATTGTCACTAAAATTGAGTACAAAAAACTTACCTGAAAATCATTTTTTAGTAAGTTTTTTATACTCAATTTTGGTGACAATTTTTATTATTTAATTACTCGAATATATCATCGTGAAATATTCAAGAATATTTCTGGTAGAACAATATTTAATACTTCATGATGATATTCTATAAAAGTTCAAACAAAAAGAAATTGTCACCAAAATTAAGTACAAAAAACTTACCTGAAAATAACTCGTTAGCGCTTGTCATGTGTGTGGAAGAATAACTATGATAAGATGTCCAAAGAAAAATATATTTAGTATGATACAATTCCACTGTACAACTAATACAAGTCCGAATACATGATGTTATTACTAAATAGCGTTAATGAACGATATCACAATTTTGAATATACGAAAAAGGTGATACCACACCAACCGATCGAATTAGAATCGATGCTATCATAACATTAACTTATCGATGAATACCGATCGATAAAATAATAGTTCGATCGATGATGGAGTTTTTGAAAGATATACAAAAGTGCCTAAATTGATCGTCGATCGTTCCATCATTCATGACAAATCAAGCAATCCAGCAGATCGATTTGTTGTAGTGGGTACTGGTTTACTCATCTCATTCTATCATAGACTGGCTAGTGTAGGGGAGAGCTGGGCTGAACGTTTTATACTGAAAATGAAGGATTTGATTTTCAAAATGTGGAAATATTGAACAAATGTTTATCGCTTTTTGTAATAGTGTTGTCACGTCTACTAATATCTCAATAGTCTTTTTCATAGAGGCTAATTTTTGACACATTTCGAAGCGGAACATTCAGCCCCGCTTTGGGGCGCGTTGTACCGCCTTTGAGGCAAACTGTTCCGCCTGCATTATGACAGAATAACAAAGATTTTCTTAAATAAGACCACCTATTTTATAATTGTATGTATATAATGTTTATATTATGCACAATTAACTTAAAAAAAACAACTACATTCTTATTCATCAGTAATATTATTCATCGCTCATTTCTTCATCTGAATCACAGTTGAGACACACATAAGCGATTCTATCATCTTGTCTAAATATTTGACATAAGCCCGTTTGTAGTTTGGCATCCTTAAAACAAAGAAAAATGGTCATAAAAATTTTAAGTATGATTGCAGGTCTTTGGGGGAAGTTGTTCCTAGGAACAACCACCCCTCGAAGGAGGAACTTATAGCCCCAAATTACATTTTTATACGAAGATTTGACATACCGACAAAGTAATAGAATCAATAAAAAAAATACTCATACAATAAGATTCCTTACTAATGTCACTACAATTTAGAAAAGTTACGACAGACCAAAAAATTTAAACAAGAAAAAATTTACTTACGCGATATTTTGACAGCTCCACGCACATAGCCACACGTCGTCGCTGGAGTAACTGAAATGGCTGCCGACAAGACGCAACACGCGACGCTTTAACGACGCGCTTCACATGTATTGCTACATATTTTCCTTGCAAAGTTATTGCTGTGAGAACAACTTACCCCTGGAACTACCAGCCCGGTCTCCCCTACTCTAAAGATCCTTAAATTTTATTTTTAACACATGTACCACTACGGTGCGCTTTGCCTAAGAAACAATAAAATAACAACAAAACCGTTAGTACTGTAGGCTTACTTTTATAATAAGCCTCATAAGTTAAAAGACGAAATACATTAAAAACAACGATACAAGAACAAGAATTAAAGGATTTTCAGAATACCTAACAAAAAATCTCAAGAGAAAATTTACATTTAACTCGACCTAAAGGATTATTATATCTACACAATAAAGCCCAAACCGATCCCTAGGTGACCCTAGGGATCGGTTTAGGTTGTGTGCTTAATTAACTCGGAACAGAGACTTCCAAAAATCTTCCAGGAACTTCGAATCCCTAGCGGAATAAGACTCCAGGTCTTACCTCCAAAGCTGATTAAAGAGATAACAATTTAAGTATTATAGACCTTTCTTTGATTAAAGTTCTTCTAAAGTAAGCACCCAAACCAAATTCACTTCGCGCCTTTACCCAGAGGTTAAACGGAAAGAGCACCATAACCTGTGCAAGCATGTTAACCTTATAAATTCAGGTCCTGACTCTAGATCAGCTCGTGGACAGGGTTGTCACAGACCGCTGTCAAGGACTTCATCCATCAGCTGCGCGAGAGACGGACGCCCCGGCTACACATTACCGGGGCAGACGAACAACAACTTATGTCTCAGGATGTACCCTGATTTTGCCGGAGAGCCCGTAGTTCCCCCAGAAATCCATACCATCGGGTCGGTAGATAGGGACAATGTCGAAAAGTTTATTTCCAAAATGGTCCTACAGCGAATCAAATCTGGGACCTCTCATCCAGCGTCTACAGTGAAAACCATTGGACCACCGATTTAACGCCTCATCATCAGACTAGCACCGTATAATTTGAAAATTGAGTAATAAAGTAGATATTGAAAATGTTTCGTAAAAAAAGTAGACGCAGAGACAGCGCACTATCGCCGTCCTAATCTTTAAAATATTTATACACTATAACATCCTTTGAATCGTTTTTCAATGCTCTATGTTGAAGCGTTAAATGGACACCCTTTAAACAAAATCCTTTTTTTTAAACATAAGAGAAATTATACGGACGTTATAAAAAAGTTTTAGGAAAATTCTCTAAGATTCTCACCCATGTAAACGTAGCTTAGACTTGTCTTCATCCGTTAGTTACAACGCCGGACACAGCGGGAGTCGATTTGTAAACAGCTCGCCAATTTATATTCCGTCCGAGTGTCAACAAGCTAAAGTTGTCGGGCTGGTAAATAGAACGAAGATAAATGCAATAATCTCAGTACAGAGTACTAAAAAAACCGACCTCAAAAGACCGTGGAATTACGTATATTTGCCAAGTTTTATTGAAATATCCCCTAGTTCGCCGCTATACATGACTTGACACAGGGGATAGTAAAAATCAGTTCTCACTACTCAAAGTATATTGAGAGAGAGAAACGCCTTGAATTGGAGAATAGCAAAATCAACGATTAAAGTAATTGCTCCTTATAATAAAATTTAGGCACTATTTATAAAAATGAATCTTCATGCGTGAACAGCCACCCTTAGAGGAGGATAATTTTCTTCAAAATGAAATGGGACCATTATGGAGGTACCCTCTTTCCAACAAAAAAAGAATCATGAAAATCGGTTCACAAAAACCGGAGTTATCGCGTAACATACCTACGTACAAAAAAAACATCAGTCGAATTAAGAACCTCCTCCTTCTTTGAAATCGGTTAAAAACTAGTGTTAAAGAAGTGTCTGTTGGAAAAAAAAACAAAAAGAAACAATGGTACATATTCTGTAGGACTAAGTTAGCAATTCTGAGCAATTTATGCGTAACAGACGTTATCCATGATCATCTTGTTGATTCAGCTATAATCTAAAGCTCAATGATTGAGCTCTCAAAATTATTGCCTCGACGTTGTTTGGATATTGAGGGAATCAGTTGAATGGCAAAAAAAACCAATGTAGAGGTGTTCTTCTTATCGCATCGACCACATACTCTATAAGGGCTCATTAAAAGTGCGCGTGGTTATTGGCATATTCCCTTTGACAGTGCCGAAGCGGCTACGAGCGGGTAGATCCACACGTCGAAATCGCAAACAGACGCTAGACCAACCACTGTGAAAGGTACACGCGGATCGAGCCAATAGATTGTTCCGCGCGGCGCGCACACCCGTGCCCGCGCCCGTTGACACTACGCACATTTGATTGTATATATAAGGCTTAATGCTTGCCATCGTGGTGAAAGGATTTGTCCAGATTGTTGCCCAAGGTGCGCCAGACGTACAGGGAGATTCCTTTCGTGTACTTCCACAGGACAACTGAGAAGATGTTAAGAATAGTGCAGGAAAACAGAAGCTTATTAAAGACTTTTCAGGACTAGATGAAGATTGATGTTCCACCCCTATGTTGTGGATATTCCAAAGATTAGCACGAAGCGTTACGCTTCCACATTTATATGGCGAACGGCTACGGAGTGGAATTCCCTGCCCGCAAACTTGTTCCCTGTACGGTATAACTTTTCAAGACGAGAGTGAAAAGGCATTATTTAAGCGTGCATGCTCCATTATTGACTTCATCGTCATTTTCTATCAGGTGAGATAAAGGTTAAATTCGCATTGATTTTTTAATAAAAATAAAGACAATAGAGAACCGAAGGAGAAACATGTTTGGGCATCTGATACGTCCCAATAGTTTTATTAGAAGCATCATAGAGGGGAAGAACGAAGAAAGGAGAGGCAGAAGACCAAGGCGAAATTTAGATCAGACAAAGAAAAATGAAAGTAAAAAGAAAGAAAAGAAAGAAAAGAAACAAAAGAAAGAAAGAAAGAAAAAAGAAAAGAAAGAAGAAAGAAAAAGAAAAAGTTAATGTCTTGTGTTATTAGTAGCAGTAGAGCTTGGTGCTGTAAAAACTCGAGTCCGGGAGGTCTACATTTATAAACTCGATCATTTTGCTCCACTCGACGGCCTAAAATCACCTAACTCGAGTTTTGAAGAAAACTCGACTCGAAGTTACGTCTACAACAACAACTGCTATTATTGCCCACGAATTAAATAAAAAACAAAAACCTAAGGAGATATTAATACTTAATTATACTACAGTTTAACACGCCTACCACAACACTGCTAGGTATTAATCAGACTTGAGCTTGACTCGTTACATAAATAGACTCGAACACGAGTGCGACTCGTTACATAAATAGACTCGAGCATTACCCGCTCACGCGATGCGCTCCTCCTACCGCAAAATGGCGGCTATTTGGTTTCGCAAATTAGAAAAGCATTCAGTTTAAATACAATTTTTTTTAATATTAAAAATTATTATTCTGCATTGCTAAATAAATACCCTCCGTACTGCCAACAAAAACATCTCAAAGAAAATGCAGTAATACACCGCAAATCCTGCACTTAAAAAACACTAATTAAATTTTTGTTGTACTTGGATAAATATGATAATATTCCGTTTGAGTGGTTTTAACGTTTATCATGAAATTACTCCATAAAGTATAGTTTATAAACATTTATATTCAGGGTAAACTTAAAAAACGCTACTTGCGATATGTTTTCAATAAATAAACACCAAAATCACCAGCCCAATAATACCCACACGATTGTCGCGACGTATTTTTGAAGTTGTTTATTTTTTTTTAATGACAGACTCAGGCATTAAAAACTTTATGGTTTGCTAGAGTAGTTACCGAAATAGCAATTAATATTAGTTTTTTTACCTGTTATAACTTCGATATCCGATAAATCGGTATAAAACCATCACCGGCACCTCTAAGTGTGGTATGCGTCTACGGCTGCATGTATCGCGTGAACGGCTGTCGAACTCGCGTCTATTCGGAAACTCGATAGGCTCGTAATACATCGAGCAGTGAGTCTCTGTCTTTATCAGTCGAGTCTTGTGAATTGGAGTTGTGTCTTAAAATGTAGACTTTCGGGCTCGATTTTTTTTACCACCTTACCTATTTCTGTCGCCAAGCAGTAACGTGAGCAATGTTAATGTCGTTGTTGTGAAGGGTAAGGGTGCTGGTGAAATTACAGGCACGTGGGACTTGTCAACTTACGTCTTAGAGTGACGGGCGATGGATAGGCGTGTCGCTTACCACCAGGTAGAAGACTTGTTGGTCCCCTCACTCGGTATCATAAATAAAAAAAAGAAAATCAATATTAGGGCGCTGAACAGAGATGGTTAGCGATTAAAACAAGAATCTAGCTAAACAAAAAGAAGAGAAGAGTTGTTGTTAAACTTAGTATGTAATTATATCCTATTTGTATTCATTTGTACCAAAAAGCGCCCTACGACCTTTAACCCTTTACGGCACAAGAAACATAAATAACCTTTAACGTAAAGTTATCGCTCTTTAGTCACAGCGACTGATCAAAGGATCAGACTCTATCCTCCTAAATTACCCTAAACAACACCCTATGGACGTGGTTGGATCAACTTTTGCGCATCCTAAGTCTTTAGTATTCCATAAAGTATTCATTATTTTTATATTGTCTTAGAAATAAAAACCAGAAATTATTAAGTCAGCTTGTAATTAAAATTGATTTTAATGAAATAAGTATCGGTTACAAAATCTAATTATCAAATTTGAAATGTTCGGAACATTATATAAACCAACGATAGGTAAATACGCGTCGAAAACACGCCAGTAAAAATCGGTGAGTTTGATTTGCAACGCCTTATATAGTATTCGTCGTGAGTTGGCAGCATTGGCAGAAACGTTAGTGGACTGCCACTGCACCCGTCACACTGAGACGTAAGCTGACAAGACTCATTTGCCTGTAATTTCACCGTTTAAATCTTGAACGCAGTAAGGGTGAGGCCAGACGAACGCGGTTTTTAAGTTGTGAGTTGCATTCGGTTTCATATAAAAGTCCGGTTTATACTAAACGACGACTCAAAATGAGTTGTCTGCCGACTCAATCGCGTAATTACGACTGAATTTCTTGCGAAGTGCTGATGTAAGTGGAGGAAGGGGTGACTTTGGTACTGGATATGCGTAAGTAGATACGTTTCTTCCTTCATTACACTATATGACTCAAATACTCCGTACAAACGCTTCGTTCATCTGGCGCCCCAATCGAATTTCAGTTGAACGCACAAACCACGCGACTCACAACTTACAAATGACGCACTCCTGACCTCACAACTGTTACTCCCATTACTGTTTGGCGGCAGAAATAGGAAAGGTGGCAGTATTCTTACACAGAGTACAAGAAATTTAAATTTAAGTTTTTTGAAATTACAGGCACATGGTACTTGTCAACTTATGTCTCAGGGTGACGGGCGCAGTGGCAGTGCCCCATCAGATACTTACGATTTAAAGCTCGGAGTGGCACTGCAACTGTTGTAGACAGGCGTGTCGCTTACCACAGGCGGCACGACTTGTTCGTCTCGTCACTTAAAATTCCAAAAAAAATTAAATAATAAGAAGTATTTCACAATAGAGCTCTACTGCTACTAAATCCATCTGAAACTAACATCCAATTTCGGACGTGGACGCGGTTGTAGACTCAGACACAAACACAATAAGCTAATTCCTTAAAACCACTTATTTAAAACATATTATCTCGTAAAAAAAGACCTCAAAAGTTCGTACTATTACAATCTGAAACAAACCAATACTGAAACCCTTTTTGTAATAAAAAAAGAATCATCAAGATTGGTTTACAAACGCCGGAATAACCGCGTAACATACACACAAAAAAATACAGTCCAATTAAAAACCTCCTCTTTTTTTGACAACGGTTAAAAAGAAAAAATGGCAAAAGCAAACATACGTGTAAACTAAATAAAAGTCAGCTTTTAAGCTAATCTTAGATTTAACGTGCCCTATCTTGGTAATTAAATTTTTAATCCTCTTAGTGGTAAATACTCTTGGGAACAAAATGTTAGGCGAAAATTCTGTCACTTATCTGTGACGTCATAGTACATAGTACAACATCGCACCCTTTTAGTATAATAAGACCACATCTGCAAAATGACAACCTTTCAGTAGAAAGGTTTAATGACTCTAAGAACGAAATTAGTCTACAAATTTGTATGCTGCTATAAAATGTCCCTTTATACATAATTTTATATCATGATTTTTTTTGTCTTTCATATAATAAAAGCTCTTTTTATATAATGATCACATGTGGTGTTTTTAAACCAAAGCTACGATACACACGGCTATAGAACACGGCAGTAAAGTAATTTAAAAGCATTTACATAAGGGGACTTTCAGCAGGGATACAAACGCGATGCGGTCGCTCTTAGTCTTATAGTTTACCTTTACACACGCGCGCGGTTTTAAGTAGCGATGCGGGCGCGATTGTATCGATGCAGTCGCGCGTTTGCATCGATGCAATCGCCTGTAAATCGCAAGTGTAGTCATGTAATATATATATATATATATATATATATATATATATATATGTAATATATAATAAACTCAACACTATTAGACGTAAACACACTGTCTCTCCTTCAGTTACAGTTATCACTATTATTCACACAGCGTCATTTTTATTTTCTGGGAGGCTACTGTATATAGTAAAATCAACAGTCTTCTTAATATTCACCCTTTGTGCAGAGCGAAATGTAAGAAAGTTATTACAAACTGGCTATTCACTCTCGACTATGAGTCGACTGAAAAACTACTTATCGTACCGGATTAGGTTTAAATCACACACACGCACGCATACATACACACACAAACACACACACACATACACACACGCGCGCGCTTACACTCTCACACACACTCGCGCACGCACTTACATATGAACACACATTGTTTTCTTGTTATATGCTACGCTTTATTTTGTAATGTAATCATATATTTTTTAAATAATGTTACGTTCTTTAAACACCTAGAGGAAGTGAGCCTGTAGATCTGTAACACAGGTCCCCAACCTAGTACAGACTCCAGCTCTCACTAAGGAACTTGTTATTATATATGAAATGTAACTACTTATAGACCTTTCTGAGAGAAATAAAGCATTTTGTATTTGTAATCGCGCGTTTCACGAACGCGCCGCCGAAAAGTCTTCGTGTGTAACCACTGTAAGACAGGCTATTTTGCTTCATGGAGACAATTTGTTTTAAAAGTAAGTAATACTGCATTACTACTTTTAAATTACTTCTGCATGCCTTAGGAATCGAACCGACCAAATCCGAAAAATAAACACCCTATACTTCTGTGATGCTGATCGCACAAATCAAGTACAACAAATAATTCCTTTTAAGTAACTTTTTCATAGTATGCCGCTTTTCTACGAAAGTTGGCGACCATCATGGCTATTCTAATTTTTTAAACTGCCGCACGAAAAATGGAATGTGTGCTAAGGATAAAATTGGTCTCTCAGATTCTTCAACTACGAGGTTTTGCTTCTACCTCGACTACGCTTTCCTTGGATTTTCCCCCTGCATTATTAGTTGAAGAATCCGATATTTATTGCCTTTCATTACGTGGCCAAAATACTGCATCTTCCTTTCTTTTACAGTTCTGAGTATTTCCAACTTTATTCCATTCGACGAAGAACCTCAACATTGGTAACCTTTTGTACCCACAATATGACATGCATATGTCTGTACAGCCACAGTTCAAAAGACTCCAGTTTTGGGCACAGTGCTGGGACCAAGGGCCAACATTCCAATTAAGTAACACAGTATATCAATTTAATGACCATGGCCATGGGACATCCCATATACTATTTTTTTTAATATAATAGAGTATAATTATTAATACAATGATCGAACACTCAGAAAAAATTCTTTCGATCCGGTCGGATTCGAATAGACGTCTTCTTGCATACTGTGCCAGACGCTATACCAACTAACCACCAACCAACCACCAACAGACGTCACGAATTTTTCTATGTACTTGCGTCGTGTCTTTGTATTTGGTTTTTCAATGACTTTTTTAGTCGTATCGCCCTCTATGAGAAATCCATGAAAGATTTATCACCCTGATAGTACCTTTACAGCTACTAGTCCTGGCGAGAGATGTCGCTATTCACTGTGTTTAAATTTTTTATTTAATTGATATTAAATTCTTTTTTGTGAAATTACTCCACTAGTTTGTTACAATAGAGTATGTTACGAAGTCTTTGAAACATTAATTTTAACGAGCTCATGAATAGATAACCAATTTAATTTAATCTAAATGAGAAGTTACGCGATCGGAGCAACATTTTGTTGAAACTTTGAATAAGATAAATTTGCTGATCACAGAACTAGAAACTGCAATAAATTTAGATACATTTTTTATTTCACCAACTCACTTAAGGTGAATTGTTAAACTAAAAAGTTAACGAAGAACCTCGTTGTAATCAGAGATGAGCAGTGGGGTAAAACTCAATCAATCCGCCCAGACTTTAATCGGGTTTTTACCCAAAACACCGAATTTAACTCTATTCAAAATCGTGGGCAGAAACGGGAAATACGGAATTTGGTATAATTCCCTACTTATTAGATTAGAATTACAATTTCCTAATGAAGCCACCCAAATAATAATAATAATAATAATATTTACTTGACTTAGATCCGTAAATGTGGTTCAAAGCAGCTAACAAGCTGAGAAGAATTAAGTAAATAATATAACCAGAATATGTCATTTAAAGGATGTAGCGATAGTACCAATAGTTATTTCAAGCATTCCCTGAATTTACCACCAACATATAACACTTGTTACAGAAGGCAGCCATCCTTGATACTTCACGCATTGTCAGAAGGCTCTTGCAGATGAAAGAGGATGAAGTAAGCCTCTCACCCTCCGCATAGACTTGCTGCATTTGCTTGATTTCGGTCCACAAGTGTGTTTCACAGCCAGCTAACAAGCTGAGAAAAATAAAAAATATAGTAATAATAATTACTAAATTTGAACGTTATTTTAGAAAAACATAGCACTAAAGATTGAGTCCATTTCCATCAAAATTTCTTCAGAAAGTCGCAAACTAACTAATAGTTTAATAACTTGTTCAAGTTAGGATTCCAAAAGTGAAACTAGTTATCAAGTCACCAATATACTTTTGCGCAGTAGGTGTAACTTAACTAACGAAATGTTGGATGGATGGCTACAACGACTACGCGGAAAGTTTGAAAGTTTCAAGGCTTTTCTGGAAGTACGTTTTACTTTGATATACGGATTATATCTTCAGACCAAACTCTTATACAGTTTGTTCGAGTGCTTCCCAATAAAAGGTCATTGTTTCGAATCCCTGTGAAGGCATGTATGTACCATGTCAATGTTTAGTAATATCTACTATACTTATATCTCTACTGCTACTATAATAAACTTCACTAGCAGTAGAACTCTTTATGAAATGTTCATCCAGGGAAGAACTGCCACCTTACCTATTTCTGCCGCCAAACAGTAATGTGTGCATAACTGCGTTTTGGTTTTGAAGAGTAAGGCTACTGGTGAAATTACAGGTACATGGGACTTGTCAACTTATGTCTCAGGGTGACGGGCGCAGTGGCGGTACCCCACAGATCTTTACGATTTATAGCTATTAGTGGCACTGCAACTGTTATAGACAAGCGTTTAGCTAACCATCAGGCGCACAACTTGTTCGTTCCGCCACTTGATATTATAAAAAAAAAGCCACGAGACGTCCAAATAAATTCATACACCCCAAGTTACAAATTCCGAATTTCCAAAAATCCAGTAATATCTATAACGTTAATAGGGACATATTTATATAAATATTATAAATGGTTAGAACCTTATTCCAATGGCAATAATCGCATTTTACAATATAGGGTGATGTTCCAATAACCGGATAATATAAATAAATGTGCCCCATATACCCACGGCCGATCGTGAAAGGGAAGTCTTAACAATATTATTGGGATCTCAAGCAATGTACCACCGGGGTACGGTTCTTGAGTCAATTTAGCGTTATGAGAAAATGAGTTTATAAAGAGTACTTCAATAAGGTAAAATACAATGGTCCATTGTACCAATCACCACTGAAAAGAACCAACATAAAAAGGATAGATATAACCAATATCACCGTGCATCGATATATTTCTTTTAGGCTAAGGGGCCATTAAAACTTTGTACGTGA
Organism: Hyposmocoma kahamanoa; assembly: GCF_003589595.1. Classification (NCBI taxonomy): domain Eukaryota; kingdom Metazoa; phylum Arthropoda; class Insecta; order Lepidoptera; family Cosmopterigidae; genus Hyposmocoma; species Hyposmocoma kahamanoa. The sequence goes on from NW_020653492.1 coordinate 742,624, forward strand.
TGACAACTCGGATGAAGAAATGAAACATTTTTAGTACTTTACGAAACTCGCTTACAACGTCACTAAAGTTTACGTTATGCACATGTTTTTTATTATATAAAGTGACGGGATAAACGTGTCTTACTCCTAGTCAGAGATAATAATATAATCCCCATATAACTATAAAAAATATAACATAATAACGCTACTTAATTCCATAAAATTTAGGGTATACACTGATTACTGTACGAGGTGAAAACAGAATTCCTAAAAATGGTCACGATAGGCAAAAACTTAAAAGATATATTGAATCTTTTGAAATTTCATCACTTTCCCACAACAGGGCCACATACTAAAATACAATGTGACCCTTTTCGATATTTTTATGACTGTTGTTAAAGCACTTCACTATCGACCGTTAAGGACATCAAGCTGGACACTAAAGGCTTTAGATCTTTCTTATCGCAAGTGGCATAGAGGTGAACTTAAGCTTGTGCTCTTGACTCTATCTGGAAAACTTTACAGTTTATATCCAATCACTTATAAGTCATACAACCAAATAGTAAAGTCTATACAACCTCAAATGGGTTTGGTTGATTCTGCATAACAGTGACGGTGTTGAGTAAATCACTTTGGAAAAACGGTTAAAAGGAGAATTGGCTCAAGTGACACCTTGGGCGATAGTCTGCGTCCATTGATCTATGTTTCACGTCAATTGAAGCACCTTTTACCCGACTGCGGGAGGTTTACGTTTTTCAAGTGTATGTATGTACGTATGTATATTCACTTGTTTTTTCACGCTGTACAGCTTAAACGGCTTGAGGGATTTTGACATATGAGGTGTCGTTAGATTCTTCTTGATTGTGGGAGTGTTACAGGCTATAAAAATTACTCAAAATAGTGAGAGGGGAATATTTTTTTATCTTTCCAGTTTTTTATTGATTCCATCGCAAATTCGAGGGACATTTCAAGCGACATAATTTTCAAAAAGTTTTTTTTTTCTAACTAGGAATATGAGCCTACTTTAATAATCATAATTTATATTCATGTCTATTCAGCAGTTTCTCCTTTTATTTTTATTTTTTAGGAAAACGTGTTTTTACCCTTTCTTACCTAGTCCAATGTTGATAACGATTGTACCATAAAGTTTTTACTTCATAAATATTTTATAACGTATCGTATTTATTACTACATAGTATTTGAATTGTTTTACCTTGAACCGATGTTCGCTTTAACGTCTCTTGAACGCTTTTACGTTGAACCGAAAAAAAAAAAAAAAGTTCGACGTCGCTTGGCCCTTTTTACTTTGAACCGATATTAAGTTTGACGTCGCTTGGACCCTTTTACTTTGAATCGATAATAGGTTCGATGTCGTTTGAACCCTTTTACTTTAAATAGTTTCGGAAAACTAAGTCATTTAAGTTCTTTCTCCCTGTTCAATATTTATATTTTTGGTTAATTTAAGCAATTTCTCAGAGTTAAATAAATAGTGAAAACGGCGCTTGACCCGTTTATCTTCTTTACCTAATTTCCCAAATTATAAAAAGGTTGTTATGTTTGTAATGTCTTTTTAATTGAAAAAAATAATTTAGTACAAAAATAATGTTTTATTTATGTTGCATTGTAAAAATTAATTTCTGTAACAGTACTTAAAACATTTGTTATTGTAAAATCGAATAACTCAAAGAATAAAACGTATAACAATCAACAAAACACGTGTAATTTTTCTGTTTCAGCTCTCTTTTTAGTTACTTTTCTTTTTACTACCCAAATATATCGTCACCGTCGATCATTTTAGTTTTACAAATCTTGTACATAAACCTTGTTACCATTAAATCCTTCTGTCTACCTTGATCAGAAAATAGTGCAATATGGTTCAAGCGATCGTTAACTCAGAGAAAAATCCTCCCTTATCTATGAAATATGCATCAAATAACAGAATCGTATAATAATACAAATAATACAGTAATAAATCATTTTTGAAATTATTACACCGTTTACGATTGCGAGTATCTGAAATAAATTTTAAGTATTAACTTGCGTGTCGCGTAAACACAATTGCGTGTCTCGCTCGAGTTCGAACTTCTAATGGCTTTATATTTGCATTATTATATTAATATTAATTATATTTCATGGCTTTTTAAACGTTGCTGAGTTTTATGTTTTCGTTATTGGAACATTGGAAATGAAACTGTTTATTTGAAAAAACAAAATACACGTGATATTATATACGAAAAAAATAAAAGAAAATTAATAAATGAGTGTTTATTTACGTTCACTTAAATCTAGCTTTCAGCAAGTTTACTGGAGAACTCCATGTAAGCAAAATAGTTTGTGATAGGAGACCCATCTTCCATGTTCCATGTGACCTGCAGGATTAATAAGGTCATATTGGCAGAATCATTATGATTCATTGACAATTCATATTATGAATTTCTTACAATTCATATAACGTAATTCATCTATTTGACAGTTTTTTTTTAAATACAATGTTGTCCTGAGACATAAGTTGACAAGTCTTATGTGCCTATAATTTCACCAGCACCCTTACCCTTCACAACCGGAACAGTAACGTGACCATTACTGCTTGGTGGTAGAAATATATACAGTGGCGGTACTTCACGGGACAAGCTCTTTCACAAGGAGCTCTACTGCTACCAAATTGTTGTGAGTTCTTTGGAGGTCTCCATAGAACACTGTCAAATAGATGAATTGCGTATTTATTTTATTTAAAATTTCATAATATCAATTGTCAATTAATCATATCATGGTTCTGCCAATGCGGCCTTTTTAGTCCTGCTGGTAAGTTATGACTAGTGAGGTAAAAAAAATTAAGAATTTAGAGACGAGTTCGTCTAGTTGAAGATGCTTCTTTTATTTTGAAATTATATAGACTTTGAACAATATATTGCTACCTTGAATGCGGTACCTGTGGCCGCATGTAGGTTCAGAAGCAGCGTGTCCATACAGCAAGTACTGTATGGACACGTTGAGATCAAAATTCATTTTCTATTACAGTGTACGCTATTTTTGGAGTGTAGTCTTGTAAAATATTTATCTAATTATATTTATTATCATGTAAAGATTAAAACTCCATTTAGGAAGGGGTAGTATACCTAATTCGTTCCCTTTCTTTGATTTACCCCTGATTTACCAATAAAACAAAAAAATAATAATTTAGCAAAGTCAAGTCCTGTTTGATTTTAATATTGCGCGCATACAAAGTTGAAATGTATGAATTTATTAGTTGCATTATTCTACAAGTTTAGTAAAATCCACTCTTTTTTTGTTCTGTTCATCCAAAAAAGACAAATTCAAAAATAATCTTTATTTCATAGGTAAGCAAATTATACTTGAAAACGTCATATGCATTAAACTATACAGCAAAAAACTCTAATGGTTGCCTTTTGTAAATAAACATTTGTTCACATTTATCATTTTCATTTATTTCAAACATCATAAATCGATAGTACCTTCAAGAAAGCGGATCACTACCCGCTGCCACAGGTTTTTGTCATCCAAGTACGCAGAAGCTGTACTTACTACTACTTACTTAGTACTTTTAAGATAAAGTTTTTGTTTTACTACAGTATTAAACCAACTCTATGTTTAATAATGTTGTTTAATGTGTTAATGTCAAATGTTGAATAGCGACCGGAATCTTATAGAAGCCCCATTTAATTTGCCCCTTTAATGAATTTTGTAACTGTAAAAACTACTGTAAAGAAGACAGGTTATGTTCAACTGTATAAGGAAAATTAAGACCTAGTAATCCCGGAAAAATGGCTGAAACCGAGGCGTTATCAAAATACAAATCTGAAATGGAAAATTTTCAGTCAAGCCTTATTGATTCTTGATGAAGGACGAGACATTGCAAAAAGTAATACGATGCAAAACGACAGGTGAGATATGGAAAGAGCTTTACAGGCTTTATGACGGTGCAAGGGGAAGACACAAGGCAACATTGGTACGTTTTAATATCTCATACTGCCTCATCTCTAGTGATGAGTTAACAACTGTGATTTGTAGTTCGTTTGAACTCTAATCATCATAGTGGCGCACTTGCTTAAATAAACCTATATATATATACTTTTGGGCATAGGCAAATGCGCAAAGAGATTAGCGAATGCTTCCAGTTTTTTTACCCAAAATACTTTAAATGGTTTTTATATCCTTAAAATAAAATAAAATTCTAAAAAAATGTCGTTCATAGGATAGCAAATTCAAGACCACTATTTTGAAGGCGTTCTTTGCCGGTATCTCTCACTCAGCCTCACTCGCAATCCGAGATTATTTGTACAATGGTGACCTCTTGTTAATTCATGTCCTAATTTAGGTTTGCCTAACGATGGCATTAAGAACCCTTATTGCGGGTGTTGATAATTTACGGAATACTAATTAATTTAGGATATCCCGACATCTAAATCACATAATTTAGGTAAAGTGTACATACATTCGAGAAAATGTCGTTTTGTTTCCCCTACTAAATTGGTTTTAATGCGCGAGTCAAGCAGCAGGGACACTGGCTTTATTTCAGAATTATAAAATATATATATTATATATATATTATTATAAATGTATATCGTTACGTGTTTTATTTAGTTCAGGTGATATAAAAAGAAATCATTGATATATGTAAAGTACCTATTGGATAGAGCGGTTTTCTTGTAAAATTTCGGGATAAAAATTTTTAGAAATCGTGTTTCCACACCGTATACTAATCAGAATGTAAAAAAATATCCTCAATTTTACCATATATTTTTTCCAAAGTGAATGATTCAACGCTTTCACTGTAATGCGGAATCAGCCAAATCCATTTGAGGTTGTATCGCCTCTTAAACATTAAAAACCATCGACTAATTTCGTTCGTAGATTTTTTATCTCTCTCCTGAAAAAAAATCATTTTGCAGATGTGGACTTATCACACATGCGATTGTAATGTCTTAATTATTGTTCTAAAAATTTAAGCACAATTCAAAAACAATAAGTAATATCAGCTATTAACCTAATATATCTAAATATGTCGGCAGGAATGTTTCGGGTTTATAAAAAAACCGATGCATGCCTATTTAGTCTATTATGTTTAAACTAAAGCGAATTTTAATCAGAATAACTTCCTTAGCCTAGAAACTGCGGAAGCCGAAGGAAAGCCGTACACAATTAACTAGGTCCCCTTTATTCTTTAGATAGTTTGTAATACTGTACATGAAGCTAGTTACCCTAGTTACAAGTAATATGATTATTAGAAAAAACTCATTGAAACTTTGCAGAAAGGGGGTTTAGTTTGTATTGGAAGCGCTTTGATTTTACCTGAAAGCCTGTTTGGAGGCTGCGGAAGAACGCAATACCATGTGCAGCGCGGAATAGGTCTTTTGATCACTACAGAAGCAGCGATAAAAAATTCTAGGATTGCGATAAATATCGTCCACTGCTGGATACAGGCCTCCCCATAAAGACCGGTCTTGCGGTGCTAGCATTGATATCCCTATATGCGATAAATATACCTATGTGGTACAGCACTATGAAATATGTTTATCGGTATTGTACGGGCACATCTCTATTCCATTCACTTTGGTAACAAGACAAGTGTTTTATTAATCATCAACATTACAATACCTAAACTGTATTCAGCACTTAAAGAAAAAAGGGAAATGGACTATCCCAGATCAAATTTTTTTTATTTTATTTTATTTATTAGGTTCACCAACGTTGTGTACAATATTACTTATATTCGATATACATATATTATTTTATAATCTAATTGCCTCAAACACTTAAAGGTAAACACAACATGCACTGACTAAAAGCTAACAATGTCTAATAAAAACTAAAAACTAACAGTGTCTAAATAAAGTAAACAATAAAGATCACAATATGGAGCACAATATACTGAAGGTCACTTATTTGGTACAGTCGAGTAAGTGAGAAATTTTCTTCCGAATCTTGAGAGGTGAATCGTGGTGAATGTCAATGCTATCACTGAAACCATTCACCGTTCTACTCAACCTTGCGACGGGTGAGTTTGAGCCAAATACAGTTTTACGAGGTGGGACACTTAATGGACTAATTTTGTTACGCGGATATCTAAAGGGAACACGCAATTTGAATTTTTGAAGCAAATGAGAGCAATCCACTTCATGACGAAATATTTTTGACACAAATGACATATCCAAAAGAGTTCTACGTTTCTCCAAAGACATCACATTGAAATGTGATGTCTTTTGAGAAATTGAAATTGATTTACGTAACCAATTTTTCTACATTAGTTTCGGTCTGTGTCCTCGCTAAAATTCGTTACTCAAAGTATTGGATATTTTTCTAGTTTGAGACCAAACAATTTGTGTGATTGTTTTATATTTTACTTGAAATAATTGTTCTTCTCATGTATTGAGAAACCACTGAATTGACAGGGTCACCAATGAGGAAGTCTTGGGACGCATAGATGAGAAAAGAGAAATTCTGCTGACTACACTACAAGAGAAGAAGATTATTTCCTTAAAGTACAGTAAAATAAGTAACACATATTTTCTTTGTTGCAATTTACCTCATATTGGTTTGAACTCTGGACTTTAAAACAATTTATAACTGCAATTAAAAACGACCAATTCGCTTTTTACTGTGATATAATTTATGTAAAAGTACGTAGGTTCTAAGCTTCCAATGGTCCCAAAATGGATGTAAAGTGCCAAGTTTACAACTCCACCTTCCAAATGTTCCTCCAGATTTATTAGTGGTGATAATTTGTTTTTATATTGCCTTTCGAAGGAAGACCGTTACGACAATATTGATAATAACTTTGAAAACGCTGTCAAGTTTATGTCGTGATCGCCGTTAAAAATGGTGTTGGAAATATAAACGGATAAATTAATTATGATTGGAGATCCGTGCCTAGCAGTGGGACGTGTAAATGGGTTAATGACGATGATGATGACAAATTATTTGGAAGTGATAATTTTACGATTTAAAAATATAATAAACTAGTCAGAAAAAATTCTTCGATCCGGCCGGATAATGCCAAGCTATGCCAACTAAGACACGGAACGAACCAGCGGATCTCTCGAATTTTTCTGTGCTTGTTGTCGGATCTTTGTATCTGGTTTTCAACGACTTTTTAGCCGTAGCGCCATCTATGAGAAATCTATGAAAGTATTTCGTCAGCCAGTTAAGTAACTTTACAGCTGCCAGCCCTGGTTAGAAATGTCGCTATTATCTACAATTAAATTTGTATTAAATTGGTATACAATTATACTGAATTGTATATCAATTCAATACAAATTTAATGTAATAAACTTCCTTAAATTTCCATTACTAGAAAATATAGCGACAAGAAGGAGGAACGGCTAGATTCAAAATTACGAATAATGATTGTTTTACTAGAGATTAAATAAACGTGATTCTTGGCCTGAATCTTGTTTCCATGCAATCACTTAACTACGCTGGACACGAACGCGCGCCGTCGGCACAAAACAAACAGACCTTAAAGACCTCCAAACCAATTTTCCCATGAAAGGCAGAAACAACACTTTACAGTCGAAGCTCGAGTCACAACTTTTATGTTTTCACCCGTGCAAAGTACTGATGAACGATCCAGCGAAAGTACATGAGTACGACCGTATCGAATGACGTTATAAGGTATTGCCACAATACCGAATTACGTTAATTAATTAATTAAATACCAAGTTACGGGACGATCATGTTATAAATAAAAAAATAGTGGAGTAATTTCACATAAAAAATAATTGAATAACAATTCACTAAAAATTTAAATACAATGAATAACGACATCTTTAGCCAGGGCTGGTAGCTGTAAAAAGGTATCTAACAAGTGACGAAATACTTAAGATTTCTCATAAATGGCGCTACGGTTAAAAAGTCGTTGAAAAAACCAAACACAAAGACACAACAAGAAACATAGAAAAATTCGTGAGGTCCACTGGTTCGTTCCGTGGCTTAATTGGTATAACACCTGACACGGTATGCTAGAAGACGTCGGTTCGAATCCGGCTGGATCGAAGGATTTTTTCTGAGTGTTCGATATTTGTATTGATAATTATAACCATAACCCAGTTTTAAATTATTGAAATTGTTTATTGATATTTCAGCTATGTATCGTTAGGATAAGTTCCGATAAGTCGAATAGGTTAACTAATTTTAACTGTCTTTAAAAGTGAATTTTGTGGTATATTTTTTTGCTATTTAAAACGGATATTTGAC
>NW_020653492.1:750826-769924 GCF_003589595.1 Hyposmocoma kahamanoa
AAAAATTAAGCAAACCAAAAATAGCTAGATAGCTCGCTAAAGACTGTTAACTTCACAAGTAAAATATTTTTGGCTTACATTCCTGAAGCCGTGAAATTTATCACTAAAAATATCCAATTCACAATTTTGAAAAATTTCATTGTATTTTCTCATAGTGGAGTAAAGTGGAGACATGTTACCATAACTGGTTTTCCTCAATTCAACACCAAAAAGTTTGTAATTATGCAGCCTGGCTGACATTCTAGGTATTTTTAAGTTTATTTGACACAGAAGGGACGGACAATGTATATCGTGATTTAGTAATTTAAACAAAAAATTTAGGACCAGTTGCTCCTTCCGATGTTTTAGCGATATTATATTAAAACGAGTTAACCTTTAATGTAGTGCAATAAGGAATACCTAACGGCCTTAACTTCTACGACGTGATAGTTCTCTAGAATAAAATGGATAAATGTGAGGCACTCGCTCAGTTTTATGGTCACTAGGTTTATAGGAACGCGTGTTAAACGGAATTAGTTTAACTCCAGAACGCGAGCGATATTCCTTCTTGGCGTTAGACAGAAATGAAAGTTGGGATTTAGCAACGATATTAAGTGAATGAAATGAAATTTTCCTTATCGCAAATTATAATTACAATAACAATAAACGATAAAGTTATTTTCTTTTTAATTATAAGGATTAATAAATACTGGATAAAATGAACACTTATTTCTTTTTGCACTAAATGTGTGGTGGTTGTGTCACAACACTTACGTGAAAATTGTTTTAGCAGCAATAGAGCTCCTTGATGCTCTTGATGATGAAAACGTCTATATATTCCGATGCGTGTTCTCGTAAACAAAATTAGCAGCAACTAGAGGTGGGTTTTTAATCGAAAAACGCTTTAAAAAGGGTTGTTTTTTATTATAAACACGATTATAATTTTAAATCGACTCGATTCAATATTCCACAACTTCATTTTTTACAACGTGCCTTTTTCCAATTTACCTATTTTGCTTAAGTAAAATTCAAAGTCCGCCTAATCTATGTTTCCTAAACAAATGAATCCGTCAATGTGAATAATAATGTTACAAATAAAAATAAAACCTGTACTTTACAAATAAACTCACCTAACTTAACATTATGATGGCCTTCTCTAGCTTTTCTCGCAACACAATGTCGCAAGTTTTTTTTACCATAAAGTCCATGGGCGTTCAAAAACGTTTAAACGTTTTTCTAAGCGATTTTATAAGCTTCACTCTTAAGTGAAAATTGCTTTTGTAATCTTAAGCGTTTTAACGTTCAAAATCAATAAGCAGTTTTTTCCATCTCTAGCAGTAAGGTACAAGTGCAAGCGAAAAAGGTATATGGTTGATAGACGCGTCTCGGTCGCTTTTAACAAGTCCAAATTGAATGGTAATGAAGGGACTCTGTGAAAGTAACACAATGTTCGTTTCTTTTGACATTCGCTGTTTACTCGATATTCTTTACGAAATGTTTTGTTTGGTAATCTACGGGAGTAAAGTTGCCAGGTCTTAAAATCGAATAGCCGAACAGACCAGCTTAGCCGGACGATTGAGTGAAAAGGTCGAACACACTAAATTCTTAAGGATTTTATATCGAAGTTTTAAAACGTCAATTTTTATGTAAAATCAGGCATTATTGATTATGTACCAAAAAAAAATCTTCTTAAATTCTTTTGAATGAAATAGCAATAAAATTTAATAAATCAGTCTTTGAGTTCTTAGGTTTTCGCGATTGTTACACATAGGAAATGAAACTATTTTTCCGAATTTAAATCCATCCAAGACCATGGGACCTGTAAAGGGCCCGAAACGTTGGTTTGTTTGAAAAAACAAATATACGCGATTTAAATCCGGAAAAATAGTTTCATTTCCTAAATCAGTCTTCTTTATTATTAATCATCTATTGTGCTCAGGATACACAGACGCGGCAAAAGCAATCCGGAGGCGGAAAGCGAATGCGTAAGGGGGTGTGCCACAGGCAGTCCTACACGTATCTCGCGGCAGGACAGCGGTGACTGCGACGCGAAGGCGGCCGGTGTAACACTCATAACGTTTAATTTTCTACTTAGATTTTAACCAAAAGCACCATATCGCTGTTAGACAGTGTTCAAGAAAAAAATACGTTTTTATTCGCGTTACGGAAGCAACGCAAACAAATTTCGGTCGAATTCATACTGAAACTTAATAAAAACACACTCAAGAGTTGTAAAAAAATACAACATGCAATCCCGCTAAAGCCCTGCTCTCGGGTCGCGCATCGCCGCTGCCTGTGCTATGTGGGCGAACTCGATGGAATTATAGCTTTGCACCCGCACCCGCCTCGCTTTCGCCCCGGACTCGGCCCGCGCCTGTTTGTCATAGCGTTCGACCTCGGCCCCCGCCTCCTCGCCACCCTGTTTCAACGTGTCAGGGTGCATAGGAACTCGAACTTTACAAAAATTCCCGGCCCCGGAACGCTCCCGCTACCGCCTCCGTGTAGCCAGAGCCTTATTGCAATGGCTATCCATCGAAATCAAAATGAAACAAAACAAAATTTAATCAAGTATAAAAAAACCGGGCACCGTCCAAAAAGTCTAACCCTCCGGCTTTATCCAGAAACCTGGCAACGCTGTCCGGAGGATGTACACACAAAAATTTATTTCCGAATACATACTAATAGTTAGATCGGAAAATAATTTCTCTATATAACTTTCCAATTTCATTTAAACACATTTGCATCAATTGTTTAAAATCATACTAATTTATTTGTATCTAAGATAACACACAGTAAACGCCTCTAATACCATGTACTCGTATGTGCATTCTGTGTTTGCATATTATTGGGTTTACTCTCGAGTCATTTTTGCAGTGTTATTTTATGTTCATGTTTAATAGTGTATTTCTGTTCGTGAGTCAATTATATAAGTAAATAAAAATAAATAAATAATGTACTAGTTACGTTACCAATCGTCAGTTAAATCTGAAAACCTCGTAACAGCGCTTTTGGACGAAATCTCTTTCTTATTCTTCCGTCTGAATTCGAATCAACGCCTTCAGTAACCCGTGCCAGAATACCTGAGTATCGGTATGCTGAAGGCGCTGCACGCTGGTTCGTACCCAACCGGATTGAAGGACTTTTTCACAGTGTTCGATCTGTGTATTAGTAATTACAACCAACAAGTGGAGTAATTTCACAAAAATAATTGAATATCTTGGTAGTAGAACATCGTGATATATAATAATCTTAATATTATAATCATCGAGTATATAACTAGAAATAGAGACGAAATAAGGACCATCCATATCATTATATCACTTTTAAATATCAACTCTCGTTTGCGCTGAAATCACAAATTAGAAGACAGAAATAGTACTGCGCAAGCAACTGACCTGTGTGTATGTCTCCGTATATTTCAAAAATATTCGGCACTTATTTATTGTAATGAAGATAATATCTCTAACAATGGGGGCTGTTCCATTTCATGGTGTGGGAAAACCAGCAAAATACCTAATTACAAAGCAAACGGAATTACATTTCATCGGTAATTAAATATTAAATATGTAATTTTGCAATTTTAGTCCTTTAAACTGGTCGCTAGAAAAGTAAAACAATTGACGACACCACCCGTCAATTATTTCGAATTCGGGCTGGCCAATCGGAGCGCAGTTGTCACAATAATGATTTGGCAGAATAGTTTCCAAACAAATTAAATGCCATTTCGTCTCTATTTCTGGTTATATACTCGATGATTATAATATAGATTGTCGTATAATTGTTTTTAGTAATTCTGTGTGCCTACTCAAAAGTTCACGCTTTACGAATGTAGCCGACGCAATGTATTTTAATTATTTCATGGTAATGAAAGTTTATTATTAAAAGCGGCGTGCGAAGACGGGTTTGTCTCAGTTAATAATAATATACATTTGTTCAAAGAAAAATGTACATTATCAATGCGAAACCAAAGAACTTAATTGCAATACACTGTGAAAGATATTTACCTATTTCTGCCGTCAAGCTGTAATGTAAGCAATACGGCGTTTCGGTTTGAAGGGTAGGGGTTCCAATGAAATTACAGGCACATGGGACTTGTCAACCTACGTCTCAGGGTGACGGGCGCAGGACAATGCCCCTCAGGTCTTTATGATTTAAAGCTCTGAGTAGCGTTGTAACTGTTATGGATAGACGTAGCGCTTACCACCAGGCATACGACTTGTTCGTCACTTGTTATTATAAAAAATAAAGATAAATGTGAACAAATATCCATTTACAAAGAGGAAATCTAAATGTTTCTTACTCATTGATTTACCTAACAAATGAATAGTTAGTCCGTTTGACGATTTCAAGTAGATACAATTTACATACTCACAAAATAATTTGAATTTGCTTAGTGACTACCACAGGACAATAAATACAGTTGAAGTGGTTAGCTAGCGTCAGACGCGTACCAAGTATTTTCGCTTTGTCTTAGGGATGGGTATCGATTATTCGGAATAATCGATGTTTTTGTGGAATAATCGATGTCATATGTTTCGATTAATCGGATAATCGATGATTTCATACCGATTTTTGCTAAAAAAAATAAAACTATATTTCATAAAAATATTTTCTAAACATGTTAAAATTTGAAAAAGAACAACCGCTTTTAAATCCAAATGGTCATTTTATTTAGTCGTTTTTCGAAAAATGAGACTTGCGCAATACCGTGGCACCAGAAAGATGGCTTATATAAGCTAATCATAAAATTAATCTCCACCGCCTTTGAAAAATTTATAACTGATACTGGTGTCTATACTAATTGTTGTAATTTGTGTAATTTGAAATAAGGCGGGAAATGAGGATTGTGTTACGAGGTTCCTATGCATGCCGCCTGAGACGCCACCTGTGTTTTCGAGGTTATACTAGAAACCCTGGTACTATTAACTTAGACTTAATCGAGTATTGTTTAGCTCTCTCTACATACATACTTAGTTTTTTAACTTTTGAAATCAGGAAAAGAAGCAGGGTTTGTAAACCGTAAGAGATGTAAATGACGTTAAAAAAATTTGACTTACACAGCTAAAAAAATTCATCAACAAGAATATGAAGTAATGCGACCAATTAAAATGTTTATATTTTGTCGATTAATCGGTTAATTGATTTTTAAACCACAGTTAATCGGTACATCGATTGTTTTATCAAAAAAATAATCGACGACAATAATCGGTGTTTTGTTGGTCGAATCAATCCGTATTTGTGTCATTCTTTCGTGCAAATTCCCCAAAATCCTAGAAAAATGCCTTATTGTGCTATTTTGCATTGCAAAAATGATACCAAAAACATTACCCGTGATGATATTTCATATCATCGGAAAGTCTTGTATTAATAAATTTTGAATTTTCTGTTTATCGAAATATTTTTTTTGTTACAATTACTTTTCATTACTGTGTACTGTGTTAACAATCCAGAATTTCTCTTTAAATTTGAAATTACGACCATCTACGACATCGGTTCAGATAGTAATCGAGGCTCAGATAGTAACCACAGATTGGTCGCATAGGAGAACGGCTATGCGAAGGTGGTTCTCTATGTGTGTCCATGGCACCCGCGACACAGGGTTTCCCTAGTGCGGGGCTATGTTGATTCTGTGCGTTATTATATAGACAAACAATTGCCAGGTATCAAACTGGGGAATTCCCTGTACTATGAGTACACCCAGACCAGAACTAATTTAGAAAAGTTTATTTCCCAATTTGATTATCCCCCACTGTATACGTATATTAAAAAAAGTACTCATCTGAAATTAAAGAATCCGACGGTTCGAATGCCTGTGGCAGCATATACATACGTTATTCTAAGTTACATTAAAGCGTGACTCACGCAGAGAGCGGGACGCGTCGGGCGGGTTGGGTGCGCGCACCTGCGCTCGGTGTGTATGTGCATATAAATATGTACAAGCGTTGCGCGATCCGTAATCCTGTCATTCGAATGTCAAATTAGTAACCTACTGATATTCGTATTCGTAGATCATAGATGACTAATTATTAGTACTAATCCATAGATTCCATAGAGCATTTCTGCTCGTGATCATCTAGCCCTTTCTTATATATGATAAACACTGTAAATGTGACGGGGACAGGGATATTATGAGGCATGGACATGATGAATGAGGTGTTCCGGTATAATAATGCAACCGACCCAATGGCAGGGGCATTCGGTCGGGTGATATATACTTGGTACTTGGTGTAACGGGCTGGTGTCCGCAACTCGACGTCAAGGCGCCTATTTTGCGTGTGGTGATATATATATATATATAATATATAATATTCCAACTCTCTCCACTACTCAAGATTCGCACGAAATGTTACGATCTCATTTTTATGGCGTACGGCATTAAAGTGGAATTTCCTGCCTGCAGATACACACACACAAATCTAAAAAGTGTTACAAAAGACGAAGTGTTTTGTTCCCGACTGAAATACCTTTTATTGGATAATGAATTCTACAGTATAGAGGAATTTCTTTTAAAGAAATTGTAATTATATTTTTAGTTTTGACCTTTGTATTTTGAAAATATTTAATGTTTATTTGTATTTTTGTAGTTCGTATTTTTCATTATTATTCTATTAACAATAAAATTATTGTTTACATTAATGACGATCGTGTTATCCCTTGACATTATATTTCGAATTGTATTATTATGAAATTTATAAAATGTAATAAATGATTCTATTCTAATCTTCTATTCTTCTTTTCAAGGCGATGGAATAGGCAATATATCGCACTGTTAATACAATAGTGTATTAACTCAAAAAGACGACTTTCTCAGAATTGATGAAAAACGAATTACTCACTTCCCGCAAAAAAAAAATCATTGAAATTTATATATTATAGTTTATTAGAGACACTTAAACAATTTCTCAAATATATTTAAAAATGAAATGGAAAAAATAATTTCATGTTTTTGAATAGGGATTATTTTGGCCAGAAGTAGCTCACATAAAGTGTGTCTCATTTTGAGTTAAGCAGGTATCTTTTGATTGTTTCTTACAATATTCTAACGACAGTTTTTTTGATGAGTAGAAAATCAAATTTTACGTTCAGTAACGATATAATATTAATTTCACATATGTTGAGTTACAACACTATTGTAATAGCAGTGCGATATATGTATGCATGTTCCATTGTCGACCTCATCATCACTTTCCATCAGGTGAACTGGAGTCAAATGTATGATTTTCTGAATTTATATCACAATCTGCAGATACAAGACACAAACAATATAGAAAATAAAAATACACTTAAAAACATTGCTTAAAAATTAATATTGTAGGCATATCTGAGCCCAATTATAACTGTGCTCAACATTCAAAAGTAGATATCTGCCGTCCAGTAACTAAAATGAAGCTAAGTGACAAAATATTTTTTGAGATGGCATATAGACAATTTTGGAATATTGAAATGGTTTCACTATTCTAAAAAGGGTAAGTTCCGATAAGTCGAACAGGTCGACTCATCCGTAGAACAAAGACATTATAAATTTCGTTCGTTGTTCTTGACTGCGGATATCCACAGTCAAGATCGACTGTTGTTCGATTTTATATTTCCGAAACGAAATAATAAAGACATAAAAATCTGAAAACACCTTTATATAGGCCTTTTAAATAGCGAGATTATGTTTTAACCTGTTTTCGCTGTACAATCACATCGTACTTTGTTTCGCATTCTATTTTTTTCTATTAAAAATGGTTATTTGATCATTTGTCACTTACCCGGGTTTTAGTTAGTGGACGACAGATATATTTAATTATAACCAGAATAGAAAGAAACAAAACAAAAAGAACACGTTATTCACCTTACAACAATGCAATAAGTGACCACTTTACACAGTTATTCGTACAATTTAAAATATGTAAACAAAATGTAGCATAGGTGAGTGTATATAAAAAAGATTCTCCTATGCTGGGGAGCTAGCAGTAGAGCTCCATGATGGTCTGTGCATTCCGTTGTGTGTTCTCACACCCAAAATTAGCAACAACTAGAGGTGGAAGTTTAAACTAAAAGCACTTTAAAAGTTTGGTTTTTTAAATATAAGCACACAAGCACGATTATAATTTGAAGTCGTAAGCGTTGCTGAACTGATCAACGTTCCACAATTTCATTTTTTACAACGTGCCTAAGTAAAATTCAAGTTGCCATTTATGTTTCCTAAACAAATTACTTCGTCAACGTGAATATTGACGTTATAAATAAAAATAAAACTCGTGTTTTACATATAAACTTATGAGAAATAAAAAAAAAAGATTTTCCTTTGTTCGGGATCCTACGATCGTAGATATACATGTTATTATAATTACAAGCCAGTAGTTACCATTCCCACCAAAGTATCGCTATATGAATTTCACTAAAAATATTTAACCTATTTAAAACATTCCCAAAGGTCCCGTAATAAATGATTTAGTAGTATGTGAAATTTATTTAGATTTCCGCCTCTCTCATGGCCTAAAAGATAAATTTTCGGTAACATAATCGGTATTTTCCGACAGCGACACTGTCGGTCAGGGTCAGATACTCAGGTTCAAGAACGAGCGAACGATATATACCTCAACGCTGCTTTTGTGCTGAACAGATGCGCTATCGGAATCCAACCAACCGCCTGAAATTGTTAGCGAGCCTGCCTGGAAGTGACCCATTTGTGTATAAAACAATTTGAATTATTTCAATATCTTCTTAGGCCTTCGCCCTACAGAAAAGAGCAATAAGAAACATAGTTAGAATTCCGCCCTGGGAGTCATGTAAACCATACTTTAGACAACTTTTGTCTGAGTTTAGTAAGGAGACCGAGTCAAATAAGCTTGTTACTAGAAGGAAGGATAGACGTGGTGTAATAGAACCAAAGTTGAATATTGTTAAACATAGTCCAGGATACTAAACAACAAAAATGTTTCTCCCTGCTGAACTTAAAATAGCACAGGATGCTATATCATTCAAAAGGAGTTTGAAACATTTCTTGTTAGATAAATCATTTTATTGTATTGATGAATTTGTTGTTCGAGGCTTGTGAATTTAATTTAATTTTTATTTAAACGTAACAAGGATATCTAATTTGACATTGTGATTAGTATTGGAATAATAATATCATTATTTTGCATTAATGACTTGTTAATATATTAAATTATGTTTGGTCTCTTATTATTTTGGTGTTCATGCAAGTTTTTAATTGTAATTGTATTTTTTTCCAACACAATTTGTTTTGTTAAGGAAATAAATAAACAAAAAAAATAAAATTAAAGCCACATCCCCATGTCGGTGACCGCATGCGCTAGATCGCGATACTTACGTACGTTTCTCGGTTTTGGCCATTACAAGAGGCCCCGGGTTCGATTCCCGGGCCGGGAGAAATATATGTATGGTCTACATTTATTTCTCTCGTGAGTTTGGGTGTAATTTGTAGGTGTCCCTGATTACTAATTTCTTCTCTTTCTCCCTCCATCCGAAACCACCAGGCAAGCGTCTCGCCAACACTATCTAATTACACCAATTGTTTGGTAACATTAAGATTCTATACTACTAGATCGTACTACAACCAATTGGATCATTCGCAGTCGACGATATTTATTGTGGACGTTAGCATCTCACGTGAGGGTCTCGTAATGGCCGAAACCGAGAAACGTAGGTAAGTGTCGCGATTTAGCACATGCGGTCACGGACATGGGGATGTGGCCTACATTTTATTTTTATTTTTTTTATTGATTTATTTCCTTAACAAAATAAATTGTATTGGAAAAAATACACTTACAATTAAAAACGTGGCATACCAGAACCATGAGACCTGTAAAGGGCCCGAAACGTTGGTTTGTGTGAAAAAAAACAAATATACGTGATTTGAATCCAGAAAAATAGTTTCATTTCCTATGTGTAGCAATCGCGAAAACCTAAGAAAAGTTTTAATTTTGATATTCACGATAACTCTCTTTTGTCACCTTCTTCGTATGAAGAGATTTTTGTATAACCTGTATACTTGGTACAAACTAAGTTTACGTATGTCAATATTTATTACGTATTCTGTAGGAAACATTACTCCTAGTCAGCAAATTTTAATTCATCGAATATATAACCAGAAATAGAGACGAAGTAAGGGCCATCCATCTCTGGCAACTCATCAGGCAAATTGGCCTTATATCACTTTTAAACATCAACTCTCGTTTGCGCTGAAATCACAATTTAGAAAGCTGGAATAGTACAGCGCCAACAACTGACCTGTGTGTACGTCTCCGTATATTCCAAAAATATTCTGTGTTTATTGTAATAAATACGTATCTCTAAGAATAGGGGCTGTTCCATTCGGTGTGGGAAAAAACAGAAAACCATTTAATTATAAAACAATCAGAATCACATTTCATCGGTAATTAAATATTAAATATGTAATTTTTCAATTTTCGTTCATTACAGCAAAGTTCAAGTTAAACTGGCCGATTTGAAGTAAAACAATTGACGACACCCGTTAATTGTTTCGAATTCGGGCTGGCCAATTGGAGCGCAGTTGTCACCATAATGATTTGGCAGAATGGTTTTCAAACAAAATGGAAATACATTTCGTCTCTATTTCTGGTTATATATTCGACGTTTTAAATCATCTCAGTTATGTGTCGACAGAGTGTCAATAACAGGTTTTTGTACGTTTGGTATTCTGCTAAAAGTTAAGATTAGAGGCTGGTCAGTGGCTACCCACGAGCAACTATTCAACTACCATTGTATTCTGCTCTTCAACGAATTTAACGCAAGCAAGCTAATGGCACATCGATGGTGTAGTCTACTGACATTATATACATTTAATTTGATGACTAAATTGCTGACTAAACGAGGTATATGGATAGGACATGAATAGTTATTTCCGTGATGGTTTTAGTAAGCCAACATCATTTATTAGTGACCATTAGTGATTGAGTGAATAAATGCCATCACAGTGCTATTCCACTGACACTCCAGAGTCAACTGCCATTGCAACTATATTTTAGCAGAGTAACAAATATAGTCATAATTGCAATATTATCTCAATTGAGTCTAAATGGAATTGCAATGACCAGGGAAAAACAGTAAGTTTCAGATTGACCAAGAACCGAGAATATAATGAAAAGTCACACTACGATCAGCGATGCGACTTCCACAGCGTTCAAGAAAACGAAGTTTAGAAGATTTAATTCTTCAATTATTAGAAAATAATATACTTTGAATTCCAAGACCTTCCCCATAAATCTTTCGATCCTCCGAGTCCAACCGTGCCAATTTACATTTATATTGAAGACTATAAGATGCTTGAAGAAAGCATTTTCCTTTCTATTGTAAAATTTAATTGTTCTGTTTTTTCTGGTAAAATTTATCGTTATTGGCGTTCTTTGATTTCCTTCCATCGTCCGTTCTCAATTTTTTTAGTCAAAGGGAAATTAATGAACACGACTATTTAGTACTTATTATTTTATTTATCAAAAACAGAATATCCAAAGTCAATACAAGAAAAGAAAAAGCAAGTACTAGAAATTTTGTATTCAACGAAAATAGTAACAACATTTTATAGCATCGTAAACACGATGAAGCTAGTCAAAACTGAAGAAAAACCTAAAATCACGTATCTTTCAATATACTAAACCAATGAATAAGGTGAACTACTAGTGGCGGCCACTAAACTCGACCACAAGTTACGGACTAGATTTTCCGTACGTTTTATGTGACATCGATGCAAACTGAGCGTTAGATTTCGTTCAAAGCTAAGTAGCAACATGAGTATATTGCTCGCCTCCCACGCATACTAGACTACAGTCGTACTTCTCCCCGCCAACCAGTGTTGCCTTTTTAACGACTTATTCGTTAGATCCAGGCCATTTTATGAATGTTTCGCAACTCTAACATTGGTAACACTAACTAGACCACAGGAACTAGTGGCTGCGATTGGTGGACGGTGTAATAGCTTGAGTCACTAGTGGTCGCGTGTAGCCGCCGCCACTAGTGGCCCAGCATGCGGGGTCACTTAATACTGGCAGTGAGTGCTCAAATCACTGTCACCAGTAAAAATTATATCAGGGTAGTGCTATATATTTTCTGTCTTCTCGTGTCTCCAGATGATCTCACGCGGAGCAGCAGTGAAGTCTCTTTTCCCCTTTGACAATTTGTTTGGTCTCACGTTGTGGCCTTCCTGGAATGGCATTCCTTTTAGTTCCTCCTGTTTAACAGTAGTAATAGTAGAAGTAGAAGTAGAAGTCCGATGTCTCATAAACCTAAGAAACCGTCTCTTTCCAATGCAATGGGAGATCATGAAGCATTGTTCGGTATGATCTTCGCAGTATCGAATGCAGGCGCATCCAGATCCACAGTGAGTGATGTTTAAAGGACAGAAGCGAGGAGCAGCAGCCCTGGGGCATGGTGCAGAGCAGACGGCGATATTGCAAGGTATAGGTGTTGGTGCTGTGAACAAAGGAAAGACAAATCATTCAGTTATGCCTTGTTTGTAAATATTATCAGATTCCGAGTGACAAGAGCTATCCAGGGAATGCAAAAAGGAATAATAATATGTGACAATGATATTCATAATTTACAAAGCAACAATACCCATAATATTATAATATACTGGGTGAATTATGTACATTGAGCGTTTAGCGCTTTTCCCATTGTGGGTCACTGGGTCTCAGGAGGATAGTGTGCCATTAATACAATAAGATAAAAAAGAAGGCAGCACTGCAATCGCTAGCATACAGATCACTCGTGGCGATTGAGTCAGAACCTATACCCGTTTTATTGTACATAGAAACGACAAGACGTACCTATAATTTGTCCATGCGGAAACTTACGCATTAGAAAAACGTCATCATCATAATCATCATCATCCAATTGCGCCAAATATCCATTGATAAAATTTAATACAAATATAAAAACCACGAATTTATTACCCATGCCACGAAAATTATGTTCGGTTCACGCAAATTTAGAACAAATTAAGTAAAAAATTTGTTAATTTTGTTTAAATATAATATATTACGCTCGAGTAAACATATAGAAAACTGAAAATAACATGTTTTTTAATAAATTTTCAACCATTTATTTGGATAGGCTAAGGTGCCACCATACAGCCTATTCATATAAATTTAATATCTTTCCTCGACTTTGACAGAATTAGTAACTTTTTCTCAGTTATTTACAGTTTATTTATTTTACTTTATTTGTTTTAGAAAACGTGATGATATTTTTTTTAATTCAGGATAAGATTGATGTTGCTAAATGTCCATGGGCAACAGTGACCACCTCCCATCAAGTGACTTATCTATTCGCTTGCGTCTTACTTTACATAAAAAATAAAAAAAATATAAGCCAATGATTAATTTTAATTTTTTTTCCATCCTCTAGGATTAATTGGACTTCAACAAGCTCTATATCTTTCTACGTTAGTTTTGATTATAGTGACCCTCCCTGCCTACCTGGAAACTAATACGAGTAGGGCACTTGTCTGTACTGTACCCTGGTCTTGCCGTCCAGCCCGTAGTCTCTCTGGAAAAACCTTTCACTCGGGTCGGTAGATAGGGACGATTACTGATAGAATTGGACTTCAACAGTGGCAACTACATACATACATACATAAACTCACACCCTAGTCCTACAGGAGGGGTAGGCAGAGAACACGGAACACCACTTTGCTCTATCCTGACATATCTCTCGAGCCTCACATACATCAACTACCCTTTTCATACAACTTCTTTTATTCTTGTCACTTCGGATCCAGCCTTTTTGAGGACACCACTGATCTGACCAATGTAATTCCTTCTGGGACGTCCTCTTAAAACCCTTCCATCCACATTGGCATCATAAACCTGTTTGGTAACTCTTCTTACATCCATCCGCTCCACATGCCCAAACCACCTTAACATTCCTTTCTCTATTCTGGTCACTACATCCTCTTTCAAGCCACATCTTTCACGTATTATTGTATTCTTCACTCTATCACTCAATTTTATTCCACAAATTTTCGTCAACGATCTCATGCTTCTTCTGCCATACCCAACTTACACTACCAAATGTCAGTGTGGGAACCAGTAAAGCATTATGTATGGAAATGTGTGCTTTTTTGGATAAGATGTTGCTCCCCATTAGACCATTTATGGCTCCATTTACTCCGTTTCCCTTTCGTACCCTTCTTTCAATGTCCTCATCAAACTTTCCATCTCTTGTAAATACACTACCCAGATATACAAACCCAATGACTTGATTAACATTCGTACCTTGTATTTTAATCTTACAAACCGTCACATTCTCATTTCTTTCAAAAACCATCACTTTCGCCTTCTCTGCAATAATCCTCATACCTCTCTTTCTAAACGACTCATTCATAATGTGCAGTATTTTTTGAAACTCCCCCTCCGACGGCGCAAGGATCACTTGGTCGTCAGCGTATACGAGGCATTTGACGCTGGAATTGCCCATTTTCACTCCATAATCACTTTCACGCAGCTCCTTCATGCTTCATACTTCATTGTCCATAAGCAAATTGAAGAGCCAAGGTGACGCTACGCATCCCTCTCTGGCACCTCTAGAGATGCCAAACCAATCAGAAAATGCGCCGTCAACTCTGACACACGCACTGGATTCCTCATACAGTGATTTCAGTGCGCGTATCAAATGGCTCCCCACTCCGAATTCGGACAACACCCTCCACAGTATATCCCTCTCCACTCGGTCATAAGCCTTCTCCAGATTCACAAATGTACAAAACACTTTCTGGTGCTTTGCCAGAAACTTCTCCGTAATACACCTTAAGGAGAAGATTTGGTCCGTACATCTCATTCCCTTCCTAAATCCCGCTTGTACATCCCATATTTTCCCATTCGTCTCTTTCACAACTCTCTCTATCAGAATCTTTGCATACAATTTGCCCACAATGCTAAGTAAACTGATACCGCGGTAATTTTTAACTTCCTGATGTGATCCTTTTCCTTTTTAAAGTGGTACAATAACGGCTCTACGCGAGTCTGTTGGTACCACACCACTAGTCCAACATTTGTTAAAAAATATACACACAACCAGGAAGCCACTAGCTCTTTACCAGCCCTTAGCATTTCACCACTTACTCTGTCATACCCAAATGCTTTTCCTCTTTTTAAACCTTTTATAGCTTTTACAACTTCATCCATACTAATCTCTTCTTCCTGACTCCCAGTGTATGATTCCTGAATCACCTGCGACGGTACCTGAGGCACGGATTCATTACAATTAAACAATTCCTCAAAATAACTTTTGTACGTGCCTATTTTTGCATTCACATCATCATCTGTCACAGTTACATCTAATCTCTGTTTCGCTTTGATCGCTAATATATCCAACCACGCTTTTTTTTTCCTCAACTATTTGTCTTACTTCTCTATCCCACCAATCATTCAAAGAACCATTCTTACTTAAATATTATTACGTACTTGTAATAATATTCTTAAACCTTAACCATCCTTCTTCAATTTGTCGTTCCTCTTCTTCTTCTCTCGTCCCAAACCGATCACACAGTTTCTTCAGATATTTTTCACATACATCATCTTTTTCCATGCTTTCTATTTTAATTCTCTCTAGTTTGGTGATTAATACTTTGGGCCGATAGCGCCCTTTAAATAGACCACTTATTCGGGATATTACAAGGAAGTGGTCCGTTCCCACATTTGTGCCTCTACACACCCTAGTATCAACCACCATACCCTTCAATCTTTCATCCACTATCACAAAATCAATCATACTTTTGTCGTTCCCTCTTTACCAAGTATACATATGAATCTTCTTGTGATCAAACGTAGTGTTCGTCACAATAAGATTCCTTTCCAAGCATACTGCAATCAGACTATCACCATTCTCATTCACTCTCTTATCACCAAACTTAGGAAAGTTACACTCTCATGCCCGTTTCTCGCTACACCAACCCACGCATTAAAGTCGCCTACCGTGATAATTCTTTCATTCATATCGCACTCACCAACAACACCATCCAACAAATTTCAAAACTCCTCCTTCTCGGTCATCAACTTTGAGTCATCCGGTGCATATACTCCTATTACGCGCAGCAGAATAATTCCTACTTTGAGCCGGACCCAGAGAAGACGTGGACTCACACATTCGTGCTCCAACATACACTCTGACATTCTTTCAGACAATAAAAGCGCGTATACACTCTGATTTTCGTCTACTCCCGAACACACCGCAGTTATCGAGCCAAGCTGTGACTCCTTTCCCTTTCTTCTTCGTCTCACTCACGCATAAAATATCCAGTTTACTTTCATCCATCATCATTCATACTTCATCTAATTTGTTTTCCATCCCTCCACATATATTCAGCGAAGCGACGTTCTATCGCCCGCTTTTCGCCCCGTGAGACTCGCTGGCGTGACAAGGGGCGAACTGTATGGCTATAAGGTTCGCCATACAGTTTGCCTCCGTGTTTATTTGGTTTTTTAGAACACATTTGAATCCCACGTTTAGCTAGGGAAGTACATTGCCCACCCCGTCAGAGCCCCGCATGACGAGATAAGGCGATTTAATGCCCGAAATTTGCCTGGTTCCGGGATAACAAAAAACGACTCGCTCCTGACCAGACATGCCTCTGGCCATGCATCCATCGGCACGGCAGACCTTAGATTGGCGGATATGAAAGGAGAGGATAGATGTGGTGGGAAAGGATGCCAAGGAGGTATGGCAACAACAGCGATCGGTAGAAATTATCCATGATGGATTTAACATCAGTTAGAGCCTATGCGCGGCGTATTGTATACGCCGACGAGTCATCTGCGCGTATACGCACCGGAAATGCACTGTAGTCGCGCGTATGTACCTATGTGTTTTTGATAAGGTACTTTTAATTTTAGTTTTGAATTGTTAATTTCAGTTAGTTTTTCAAATGAAGCAACTACATGAAATTCTAAGAGTAAACTCCAGTGGAGTATATAAGCTTCTTGCCTGCAAGGCGATGTTTGCGCGCGTTTTAATCGATTCACTTCAGATAATGATTATGCGCATTTACAGCGCCATGAAACGCATGTCATCGGCGCGTATAAAATACGCCGCGTAAGCTCCTAGTTTTTATCTAAATGTTCCTTTATGTTTTTTCATCCTCTAAGCCTCAATGACATCATATTTTTAACAATGCGACTGTAAATCATTCTGAGTTTGATTTGTTTCGTTCAAGCATAGACACAGTTAGGCGAGAAATGACCAAATGTCACTTAGACACATCACGTGATTGGCGATCTTAGAGCTTCGAGGATGGAAAAAAATAAAAGAAAGGAGCTGCCCTAAGTACAGAATCAACGTGCATATTACCAAAATTTGAAAGTTACAAATGGCGGATTTCTTTAGTGTTGTACCATAATCTATCGATAAGTCATTCTCATTATCGACATGCAAATGTATGGCTTGAATTTTTGTTTCTTTAGTTTACTGTAACCAAAGTATGCCTAAACAAACACAAGTCTGATAATTTAATCTCGAGTGGTATATTATTATAAATGTCAACACACATTTTTAAACTTCAAAAAAAATTTATTTTCAACATTACAACTGGTAACTTATTTAGTAAAAGTCACCAAACTGCTGTGCAGTTTGTTGGCGACATGCGCATTCTTGCTTAATTATACCTACTTTACTTGTATTTAACATTACGTAGTATTAATTGTACTTACTAAATAAAATATAAAAATTACTTTAAGAGGTACGCCTTTAACCTACATTTTAGTACATATTTACATAACGTCTTTTAACTAACCGTCAAGTACAAGTCTATTCAGGTTTCTGCGGATTCTAGTATTCCCGTTAAATCCAGGGCTTTCTTAAGCAAATGAATCTATCAAGCAATTTTAACACAGAAATAATGGAAATAGTTGTAAAAATCAATTATCGGAAATCAACAATTATCATGTACTAGCTTTTCCCCACGATAAAATCCCCGCAATAAAGTTGCAAAAAAGAAATGACAAAAACGAACGTGGTGGATGCTGATTATTCCAGAAACAGAACAACATGACATTTTGTTGATATATAATATATACTTCTTTATTTTGTGTTTTGATTTTTTTTTGATAGAGTTATAAAACCAGTATGCATTTCAAATGCGGACGGACTAACATGTGAACGCTATTGGTCGAGCGCCTTTGGTTTGTGATAAGCCGAATGAACTCTATACACGTTGGCGCTCGCCTTCACTCGGTCAGCTAGGCGAGTGACACCGAACAAGGCAAGGCAAGGCAAATAGGCTGTCTATACGTTGGTATGTTGTCATCGTATTGCAGGCTTTAAAAAAATAGTCATTTTTAATAGTTAGAGTTGTCATTGGGAAAAATCAGAAACGAGTGGATAATTTTGTTTTCAGGAACTGAGAATAGCTAGTAAATGAGTCTTGTTTAATCTAAATTGAACATAAAATTATTTACCAATAAACCTAATGATGGAATAGCATTGTCATGTAATCTAGTTACATTTAAAGTTCTATTAAAATTTGACTCTTCAAAATGAAGCGAACAAATGAAGATGGTCTTTGATCCAACGTTTATATTCGGCAGTCCTATGATTTCCAACCATTCTTTCTTCCTTTTTTCATTTGTAGGAAAACTTGAAATAATAATAATAAAACAATAAAAACCTCATAGTGAATTGTTTTAATAACAGAATATCGATAATATGTATGCTTACAAGATCAACACTATCTCAAAATAATCGTTAACAACAATCATCAAAATATACAAACAAACAGGCAATCTAAAGTAACAAAAGTAAAATTTGGCAAGATTTATAAATAAACTACTTAAATAAGTCTAATTACATAAAATATTCGGGCTATTGTGTGATTTATAGACAAAAAAATAACACATGCCTGTGCAATGTAACATTCGATTGATTTGCAGTTTTTCTAAAGCCGCATCCTATAATGCTGCAGCGTCGCATTTTTATTAATACCTAATTATTCTCACTGTCAATATTTTTGTCCAATTTAATTATAATACATGTGAATAATTCAATAATACATTTGGAAAAACATTTGTTTTGACATTTGATGTACTTCCCTTTGACAACGGTATCATGTACCTCATTTACTTGAAATGGCCACGGTTGGCATTTAAAATGACGTTA
>NW_020653492.1:770024-781637 GCF_003589595.1 Hyposmocoma kahamanoa
ACGAATTTTCGATTCCCGTGTTTGACACAGACCAATGTAATGCTATCTCTTTTGGCTTAAGACGGCACGTAATAGTTAAACAAAGACAATAATATGTTTATGTTTTCGAAGTCGAAATGCATCATATACATATAACGTCTGATTTATATATGTCAACGTAACATGTCCTTTAGTTTCCATAGTCTACGTCTTAGAGGATGGAAAAATAGTCTAAGTTGGCAAGTTGGCGATACATGCGCTGGTTTGTTCGCTTGTCTATTATTTTCTTGGAGGATGGAAAAAAATAAAAGAATTAATTTCTTAAAGGATGCATAGTCTAAGGCTCAACTCACACTGGCGCAGAGTCGAAGCGTCACGTCGCGTCCTGTTTTTCAACTACACCACCTGGCGATGCGAGACGACGCACGACGCACGACGCCGGGATCACAGTGTGGTCGGCGTCTGACGCCTCACGGCGCCCAAGCTACGCGCGTCGACGCGCGAAGCCGCTCGAATGCTACCAAGCGTCGAAGCTCGATACCATATTAGCAAAACACAAATTTGTAATAATAATGTAATAATTAACTTAACTTTAATAATGGGAAAATAGAGATGAATATGCTATAGGCGAAAAAGATGACGCGTCGCGACGCTTCGACTCTGCGCCGGTGTGAGTTGAGCCTAAGATTATTTTAGTATTTTTATTTTATTTGTTTTTAATTTAGTGACTATGTTCTTTGTTTTGTCTTAAAATCTCTTTTTGCCTTACTAAGCACTTTAGATTGCTTCATGTTGGAGGAAATTCGTAAATGGCATTGGATTACTCATATTTAAGTATATTATAATTGTATTATTTGTCTGTGAATTTTCCTAAAATGTATAAATAAATAATAAATAAATAAATATAAAACTTCTTCCGTAAAAATCGTCAAAAGTCAATTCACAACTTTTACAAACTTGTGTTCGTCCTATGTCAAAGGTGAATTTGAGGTTCGTGACTAAAATAACTGATACACCTTTTTATTATGGGCTACCATTGACTTACAAATAAATGGACGACAAGTCTAATACAAAAACCACGAAAAAAATGTCCCAAGTCAACCTATTTAAACGTAGTGACATGTGAAGGAATATGAAAAAGCTAAGACGTTGAATTTAAATTGTAATGTCATCGCAGTACTGTCTAATTTTGCTTGCTTCGCTGTCAGAAGAAACAAACGAAGACTAAAGCGTGAATGACGCTCTGTATACGATTTTAACGCCCTATAAGTTCGGACACTTTTTAGCGCGGACCCGACGTCCATATAATTGTAAGTCAATTTGGGCTACTAACTTTTTCACCTCTTATTTTATTAGTTCATCGTACTTCGCCTCGTCTCATCCTCGTCTTCATTTTTTATTAAACACTTAAACAGAAAGCACTAGAAGCAGGTACTGAGTGAACATCTGTATATTCATGTTCATACTTTCGACGAACTAGTGCCATAGCAATTCACCTGAGTCAATGGAAGTTGGGTGGATTGATTAATTGTATTCAAACAAGTTTACTATTTTAAAGAGAATTACACCAACTACATATTGTGGTAATTGCGACATCATTGAAGACCTATAGTTACCACGTATTGATGGACCGTGTTCAAACCGAGAGATTCAGGAGGCAGTTGGGCAAAGTGGCCACCATACGACAGGTTGAGTGGTGTAACAGTGTATTGGCCACTCCTTCGTCGATATTGCACCTTAACTCTCTTCTTTGGTGACCTGGATTAGTGACGATTATAATAATCTTTTAATATCCATAAATTGTATACACCAAGTACCATGCATGTTTTGTGAACTAGGTAGAACTAGGTACTTATTTCATATTTTTGTGTTAAGAACTTTAGTGCATTAATGTTTTTTGAACTCTTGATTTATTTAACAAACTAGTCAAAATACCACCTAAGCAAACAAATATACAAATTCTTCGCGTCACTACTTGTTAGCTCAGACAAAAGGGATTGAAACCATCCACCCAACATTAATGTACCAAAACCAACTCTGCGCAAATAACCGCACCTTGATATATTCCATCCAAACATACTCCATGAGTAAATGGTTTATATATGTATACATCGGCAGGAATTCAGCACATTTCGCAATTAGAGAATTTATCCTCCTCGTCAAATATAAAAATTTGTTTAATGGAACATGTCCGGATCGAAGCCGATATGCTCTGGCAATTTGGGCCCTGCTAATCGATTTTAATTCTGGAAGAGCTGTGTGTCTCGTTCATAACTTTGCATATTTTTTACAAAGTTTTAAGCCGTACAATTACTCAATTCGAGCAACAGATTTCTTAAAGTAAAATTTTTAAATTTTTCCTTATTAAATTATATTTTATTACGATATCACAGTGCGAAAATCGCAAAGACCTGAAAGGTACTCCTACTGCGCCGTTATACCGACACATAAACCACATCCACCAGCACCTTACCCTTCAAAACCGGAATGCAGTATTGGTGGCAGTCCTTCTCTGGAAGAACTCATTCACCACGAGCTCTACAGCAACTATAGCTATCTAATCTAATATTTCGGGCACTTTACATGTCGCATAGTCGCGCTTGACTATGATAATTCGTATTTAATCAAAACTGTCAAAATTATTGAGTGATCTTCACAAGTCGAATCAACAGTGATTGGTTCTGACTTAGGAGGGGTTACAGTACAGAACTTTATTGGAGTACTCCTGACTAGCTCATCAAAAAAGGACTGCACCAGTGTAGACTGTTGGTCGCTTTTTGCACGCTCAGTATTTCAAGTTAAATGGCAGCGAACTGGTGGTAGCCTTCTATAAAAAAGATATGAATCCGCTATTCTAAGTACGTATAATAAAAATCGAAACTATAAATTACGGGCGCGAACGGCGTCTGACGACGTCATTTAGTAGCCTAATGGGGGTTGTAATCTAAGAGCTAATTAAATGGAGTGGAAAATTACTCTATGTGCGACTATCGACGTTAGTTTGAAATACATTTAGAATACGACACACCCGTGTGATATTGCTCCACGACCACAACCCAGCCAAGCAACGAAGAGGAAAAAGAAGAAACGGAAACTCATCTCTAGAGCTGTGTCGTCAGTACCACCGAGACGAATAGACCAGTGCAACGAGGGCGATTTCAAAAAGGTGGAAAAGAAAAAGAAGTACATCAGCCGTAACCTTAGTGGCACCTCCCCGACTGGCCCCAATCATCTATTGTGTCCAGCGGTACCGACGAATGGAATGAAGTCTGCGGATATTGTGGAGTACATACAGGTGAAAGCCAATGCTTCCCTGGGGATCGAGCGGTTGGAGTCCCACCACAACGTGAATTTTAATTAATTTGTAGTGAGAGTACCAACTCTATATCTGTGTGAAGGAGGACTTTTGACCGAAGGTCATGTACACGTTTCCGAGAACGACTACCGGATACCCACGTTGCGTCACACGTCGCAATCAATGCGTGTAAATATATAATGTTTTATTACATTATCATGTATGTCAGTCTATAAGGTATGTATTTACGGGTTTTTGTAACCATGAATAACCATAAATGGTACGCCATTGGAGTGGAATTCCCTGCCTGCAGATTTGTTCCCTGAACTTGGATCTTTTCAAGGCGGGAACTTTTTTTCTGAATTTTTGAATAGGCATTACATAGATAATTTTTTAATACCAAGTAAGGGAACAAACAAGTCGTGCGCCATTGTGGTAAGAAACACGCTTGTTCACGAGTGATTCGATTACCCAAGCACGTCGAACAAGTACAGATAGATACTCGTATAAAGCAGTTGGGTGAAATTATAACGACACGGACTCACGCGCGCGGTGGCGGCGACGCAGATCTGCGTCAACGCGCGGTTTAGTCTACGCAGGGGCAGCGGTCTAGCGGCCCCGCGCCACTAATGTACTCGCTTCATAGTTGATTGCCGTAGTGATTGTACATGTATCTGAGATCCTTCTTTGACAAGACAAGACAATAATGGTTAATAATACAGAACTCATTCAGGACTCTGCAATTATACTGTATATTTGGTTTGTGTTCACTCAAATAAAAAGACACCGAGCATATTGGATACATCCCGTTTTACGAACCAGATCGATAAATGGATCATTTCAACTTCATTATAAAAGTTGAAGTAAATATGAAGCTAAATTTGGTCGATTTTCAATAGCAAATATAAATTCATCGATGTCGAAACCCATTGTAGAAAACTGAACACGTCCTTACGCTTAAAAATCTGCGCGGTCGTGCTGAGCACAGTGTGTTTTATATACCCTACGATTCGTCACACGGTAAAACCGCGCGCGCCGGAGAAACGTTGTCAGTGTGTTGGACGGCGAGTGTTTTCCATGCAACCTGAGGTACTTCTACTGAAGTTGAAAAACGCAGCTCCGCGCTACGTCGCGGGTCTACAAACCCACATATCCATATATATATATATATATATATATATATGTATATGAATGTGTGTGTGTGTGTATGTGGGTTTGTAGACAACAAATAAACCGAGTTTTCTAATTATCTTCTTTAATTTGTACGGCTAACAACAAGACGCCGAACTCTTTTTTATTTTTTTTTTTTTTTTTTTTTTAATAATACTTCTAACAAAAAGGTAGTACAGTAGTAAAGGTAACAAACAGTTTACTATTAAATAAGAGAAATACACGTAATCCCATATATATATATATATATATACTTAATTATTTTTTTCATTTTAAACTGTTTATTTCGAAAAAATTACAAAAGCTGTTTGACATTGCTAAAGCTAAAATTTTTGTGTTCTAAAATTATGCACCTTACTAACTTCCAACCACAGCGACATCTTAACATTATTACTTATTTCAAATCAAGATATTTACACAGCTCTTATATAATATTACTCCCTAGCCAAGTGTCGTCTATTCAATCTGGTTTATTTGTTGATTTTAATCTTTGTACTAACCCCTTCGGTACCCTGTTTAACACATCTGGAAGTACAAATAACCATATTATTATTCTCCTATCATATACATCGTTATAATTTGGAAGTTTAAATGTACGATTGCTATGCAATATTCTTAATCTTGATAGTCTTTTTTCCTTCTCCAAAAATGGAACTTTTTCTTGGTACTCAAATACAATCGCTAAATTTACTTTATCATAAACATTTAATACTTTAGAGTATTGGGATAATTTATCATAATTATCTTTATAATTGCATTTCACTTTCAAGGGTACAATTTTCTTTAGCAGTCTTATTTGTAAGTCATATTTTTTTTTTTAAATATGTTTTGTACGTTCCGAGACAGTAGCTTATTACCGAGCCAGCCATTGACAATTATAAGTCTCAATGTAACACAATATATATGTTGTGGTTGTCTGGCACCTTATCATATATAACCAAAGCAACGGAATTCACTCTTATGAATTTCCCAGAACATCCAGACCTAAACCAATTTAGAAAAATTCATTACCTAATTTGATTTTTTGTGTGACGGAACGAGCAAGTCGTGCGCCTGGTGGCAAGAAACACGCCTGTGCATACCAGTTGCAGTGCCACTCAGAACTTTAGACTGCAAAGATCTGATGGGCACTGCACCCGTCGCCCTGACGCATAACACAACTCCCACATGCCTGTAATTTCACCAAAGGTCATCCTACCGGGAATCGAACATGAGATCTCGTCATCCAGCGTCCACAGTATAAACCGTAGAGCTACCGAGCTCGTCGTCTCGTAAATCTCGTCGAAATCTCGTTACCATATCATAAGGAATGATATACGAATATTTTCGCTAGCAAATTATGTATCATATCAAATACACGAGGACGTTGAATAAAATATAAATACGTCCCAAATGCGCAACATTTTACCGTCACTGGTGAAATGTGAATTTGTATTAAGGCTGCCGCCAAAAACCCGGCGTCATTTTCTTGTTTGCGCGTATATGAAATACCTACTGGTGTCTACTTCGGGACGGCTATACCAGTTAATTGCCTTGTATTCAGTGGAGCGGAAAGCAAAGAGAGTTATTGGCGACGATATGTGGAATCGAAACTTCATAATCTGTACTACCACTCAGTAGTAGTTATCTTCTTGGTATTTCATATTCTCCTGAAGCCCCGAGTACACGAAGACGTATATAATATGTTAGGTGATTCGACAAGACCATAAAATATCTAAAAAAATACGTTTTTCACGCAAAGCTGGAGGTATGTAATTGTATTCATTTTGTACATTTTAATGTGCATGGGCGTTCAGCGCTTTTCCCGTTATAGTCTGCAGGATCTTATCAGGGGTACATTTCGGAGAATGTATACAACAACTTTAAAATTTAATTCCACCCTCACCGTTCCTCCTTCGGTCTACTAGAAAATTCGGTACACTCCACGGTTATGTTGTTGATATATCATCCATTTGCATGAACTGCTTTGCTTCATGCTTTCTGAAGCGAACGGACAAGACATGGAATACACCACCGGCGTATGTATTTCCCGAAAACTATAAGTATAGTTTATTCAAGGACAGACAAACGCATAACAAAACAAAAACAGATTACGTCATTATATCGTCGCTTAAGGACGGTTCAGATGACAATAATTGGACCCGCGTTAAGCGCGCATTTTGCTAATTTACACGAATTTTATTTTATGTAGCCACGTTGAGGCAATAGACACTGGTTCGAGTCCATTCGGACCGCAAGAATTTTTGTTTTTGTTTATTCGATCTTTGTCTTTGTACCAGTAATAATAATAACCTAACCTCCGGTTAAAAAAACCGACCTCAAAAGTCATTCTTCCTCTCGTTTGCCACCCTTAGAGGTAGAATATTTTCTTGAAATTTAAAAGGGACCACATCTAAGGTACCTTCTTTCCAAAAAAG
Source organism: Hyposmocoma kahamanoa (assembly GCF_003589595.1). NCBI lineage: Eukaryota > Metazoa > Arthropoda > Insecta > Lepidoptera > Cosmopterigidae > Hyposmocoma > Hyposmocoma kahamanoa. Next base: position 776,886 of record NW_020653492.1, read on the forward strand.
AATCATCAAAATTGGTTCACAAATGGCGGAGTTATCGCGTAACATACAAACAAAAATAACATACAGACGAATTGAGAACCTCCTCTTTTTTTGAAATCGGTTAAAAAACGAATGGAGTATTTTCACAAGCAATTGATGAATATTATGGTAGTAAAAATATCATGATTTGTAATCAAACAAATAATGCAATCAATACAGCGACATCTCTGTCAGTCTTCCGGTAGCTGTAAAGATACCTGGCGAGTGAAGAAACTTTCATAAGGTTTCTCCCAGATGGCAAAAAAGCCTTTTAAGCCTTTTATTGACCAAGACTTAGGAAAAATTAAATGTCAATTTTCTATAGTTACTGGCCACGCTACGTAGAAGCTGGCGCCACAGCTCATATTACGAATAAGTAGGTCAATTATACCAGCGCTGTTGGGAGCGGTGCAGTAATTCCAAGTTGATGTAACTATCTATAAGCAATAAGGGAAATATTCATATAGCACAGAATCTTTCTAACTTATGTAGAAAAGATAAAGGTAGATTTTTTGTGTCAATATTAAAGCAAATTAAATCAATTATTGTCATTATTCAGTATTGTATAAATAAGTTGTAATGGTCAAAACAGCTAGTTCTCACTCTTTTCTGGGCAATCTGCTTTGAGAAAACTATTTAATCAACGTTCTGAAGTACTTTTTTTTAATGAGACCTAGTGATGGGACGAACAACCTGGTTGTAACTGGTAAGTGACACGCCTGTCCATAACATTTGCAGTACCACTAAGTGCTTTAAATCATAAAGATCTGAGGGGCACTGCCACAGCACCAGTCACCATGAGGCATAAGTTGACAAGTCCCATGTGCCTGTATATGTAACCTTCGAGTATATAACCAGAAATAGAGACGAAATAAGGGCCATTCATCCCTGACAACTCATCAGGTAGGTAAATGGGCCTTATATCACTTTTAAATATCAACTTTCTTTTGCGCTGAATTCACAAATTTAGAAAACTGAAATAGTACAGCGCATACAACTGACCTGTGTGTACGTCTTCGTATATTCCAAAAATATTCTGTATTTATTGTAATAAAGATAATATCTGTAAGAATGGGGTCTATTCTATTCGGTGGTGTGGTAAATACAGCAAAGCATCTAATTACAAAACAAACGGAATCACTTTTCATCGGTAATTAAATATTAAATATGCAATTTTGTAATTTACGTCCATCATAACAAAGCTCAAGTTAAACTGGTCGATTTGAAGTAAAACAATTGACGACACTCGTCAATTGTTTCGAATTCGGGCTGGCCAATCGGAGCGCAGTTACCACAGTAATGATTTGGCAGATTAGTTTTCAAACAAATTGAATGACATTTCGTCTCTATTTCTGGTTATATACTCGTTGGTCACAATGGTCAGAATAACTAGTTCTCACTCTTCTCTGGGAAATCTGCCTTGAAACTATTGAATCAACGATTTCAAGTACATTTTTTGTATATGATCAATTGACAGGACTAACAGGTCGCCCATTGGATGCTACTGACACACCTCGACGTCCATAACAGTTGCAGCCACTCAGTGCCTTAAATCACAAAGATCTGAGGGGCACTGCCACAGCACCCTGAGACAGAAGTTGACAAGTCCCATATGTCTGTAATTTCACCAGCACCCTTACCTTAAGGTGGCAGTACTCCCATGGACGAACTCTTTCACAAGGAGCGTTTCAAATGCCCAATTCGCGTCGCACTACTATAGGAGCAACATAATTAAATGTGTTCGGAATACTAAGACTATATGAAGCAAAACGACATATAGACTGTTATATTTCTTATCATAAGTAACGTAATCCACATTTTTAGCGAAATTGAGTTATTAACATATCAGGAATCAGCGACACGAGGTCTACAATCTTCCTAAAAACGATTTTTTATATCGCTATTACAATAGTTAAAAACGATGGCAGATAAGCAGAGGACACTACCAAGAAGACAAAGTGTTTTAAATTTGAATTACCTAACGTAAAATCGACTAGCTCAATCATAGAAATAATTGGAGAAAAGTTAGACCTTGTAACTAAAACTGTCTTTTTGGGAGTGACCTTAGACAGTAAACTCCAATAGTTTCCACATATATCTTACTTGAATAAGCTCTGCTGCATACGCAGTAGAATACGTGAACTTACCGATGTTGCTACTGCTAGACCTAGTTTACTTTACTTACGTCCATAGTATAATGTCCTATGGGATTCTCATGTGGGGTAAAGCGGCAGATATACAAACCATATTTGTGTTGCAAAAACGAGCGATTCGTTCTGTGTACGGTTTAGGTTCTTAACTTCGTTAACCATTCCTTAAGTTTAAAACTTACATTAAAAGTATTTTAATTGAAAAATCATATTACAAAATTGTAGACTACGTGTTAGATAAAGATGTATGGAAAGACAACGTGAGTCTAGATTCCACACAAATATGATTCAAAATGTGTTCTACAGTTTTTAAGTTTATTTGAAAAGAGCAATCCCTAGGAGTTTATTGCTTGTTCTTCTTCGGGAGGTCGGCGTAGTGAACGAGCAATAGGTTAAAAAATGACGTTTTCAGGTGGAGAAATACCTATGGAATAAATGATTATATGGCTTTGACTTTGACTGAGCAGCAGGCAGCGGCGGAGGGAAAGCACTTATTTTTGTGAAAATTTTATAATAAACTTCAAACACGTTAGCTCTTCACAACGAACAATAAAACAATGAATAAAAATATAAAAAAAAAACTAATTCCAAATATAAAAATTACACAAAAAAAGTATATGAAAAAGATCTGTCACCAACAATTGTAACTCAAAATATATGAAATTCAATATTATATCATTATTGAGCGTAAAATTTGATGCTCTACACGTTCATAAAACCGTCGTTAGAATATTGTACGAAATAATGAAAGGATATTTACGTAACTCCTAATGAGTCACACTTTATGTGATCTAGTTCTGGCCAAAATAGTCCTTATTCAAAAATGTGAAATATTTTTATTTTTAAATATATTTAAAACATAGAAAATTGTTTAAGTATTTGTAATAAACTATAACCTATACATAAATTGTAATGATCTTGTACGGGAAGTGAGTAATTCGTTTTTCATTATCTCTGAGAAAATACACTTTTTGAGTTTATACACTATTGTATTAACAGTGCGATATGTTATTTAGTTTCTGTTTTATTGTTAAGAGTCGATACTCCCTCAGGTCGAATCTGAATTATTCCCGAACTAATACGGTTCATTTTGCTGGGACACTGACTTTATTTCAGAATGTATTTTTTTACAAACGAAATTAAAGCCATTTCAAAAATGTACAGTCAGTTTATATTAAAAAAAAATATTGATATATGTAAACTGTAATGTGCCTATTGAATACAACGGTTTTCTTGCAAAATTTCGAGGTAAGTTTGAGTTTATTTTTTCTCCAGTGAAAATTTTTAGAAATCGTGTTTTCACATCGTATATAAATCAGTATATCCTTAATTTTACTACATATTTTTTTCCAAACACATTGATTCAACACTGTCAATGTTATGCGGAATCAACCTAAGCCATTTGAGGTGACATAGACCATTTAAGCAAAATCAGCGTAATTGACATAAAAAAAACGTTAGGTGTCAATATCTCGAAAGTTACCAAAATGCAGATGCGTCAGTTAACCAGTGTGTGTGTGATGACTTACGGCGCTGAAACGTGGTAGCTCATTATGCGCCTCATAAGAAGGCTCAAAGTCATACAAAGAACCTTAGAAAGGGCTATGCCCGGAGTTTCACTGCGAGATCGAACCAGTAATGAAGATATTCACAATTGTTGACGTAACGAATTTAATTAGAACTTGTATCGATTATTGTTATACTTTAAGTCCTAAACGATTCGAAGTTATTATTATAATTGAAAGGATTTTTCATATTAATTATATTAAAAAAAATACAATTACATTAACGTCTGATTGATATTATTTCTGTATTTGAATAGCAATAATAAAATTTTGAAGTATCTAATTCCATTTCTAAAACAAATGCCAACCAATCAAGCATCGGCGTACCAAAAGCGTTGACCAATGAAATCAATGAAGTCTCAGGTCGGTTTTTCTAGCCAGAGTATAAAGCTCCTTGTCCATAACTAACGCATTTCATCATTTCAGATGAAAGATGTCCACTGACCTGTCTTGCAATCTTCACTAGGTCACCAGTCCACCTTGTGGGTGGTCTGCCCATGCTGCGACTTCCGGTACGCGGTCGCCACTCGAGAACTCTTCGGCCCCATTGAGACTTCATTGATTTCATTGACCAACGCTTTTGGTACGGCGATGCTTGATTGGTTGGCATTTGTTTTAGAAATGGAATTAGATACTTTGAAATTTTATTATTGCTAATCAAATACAGAAATATTATCAATCAGACATTAAAGTAATCGTAATTTTTAAAATATAATTAATATGAAAAATCTTTTCAATTATAACTTCGAATCGTTTAGGACTTAAAGCTTAGAATAATAACGCATAGAATGATAGTTTCATATCAAACGAACTGTCACAAGTGAGGCAAAAATCAAATTTATGTAAGCTAGTTTTAGTAGTAGGTTAATTTTCAGTTTTAGTCAATATTTATACAAAAATACAAGTTGAAACGCGTTACTTCCTTGTGGAATGTGATGTTAGTATATATTTTATGTTTGTCTGACGTATTTTTACACTCATTTACCGCACATTTCGTCATTTTTAGCTAAAATTCTTGA
>NW_020653492.1:791637-804723 GCF_003589595.1 Hyposmocoma kahamanoa
CCAAGTGACGCGATCCGTTTTTTGAGCCTCAGTCAAATTGTGTAGGATCCACCGAGAGCACAGCTTTTTCATACCCAAATGTTTGTGTAGTATTGATTATATTTGAATCATGCTTATACTTAAACATGCCCGAATCTCATGGTATGTCACATGCCTGTCTGTTTTGATCATACGGCGCATAGCATCGATGTTTTTGTTGTTCAAGGCAGTGGACGGGCAACCATCACGAAATTCGTCACTGAGATTCACACGACCGCGTTTGAATTCTGCAAACCAGCTATAAATAGTCGTCTTGTATGGTGCTTCATCGCCAAAAGCAGTTTGAAGCCAAGCGAAGCTCCACTGAGTGTTAAATTACACTTAAAGTAGTAGAAAAGTCATAGTACCAAAATTTTCACGAGTTAAATCCATGGTGATGTAGACAACCAATTTCTAAAATGACGCCACAATGTAAAAACAAGACGACACAAACTGTATTCTACAGCCAAAGAGTTCCATTTTCAAATGTTGTAATTACTTTTTAAATATTGTTTATGGAAGTGGCCAGTTCCGGAAACTTATAGTGCGCCCCATGTATTTCAATAATTTCTAAGCTTAATTGTACACGTGTACATAGATTGTGATGTGTATTGTATTTGAGCTAATTTAGTTTAACTTGGTTGAGTGTTTGCGACTCTATCTTTTTTGCTTTTAGAGCAAATTAAGGTTTTACTAGAATGAGTGTTTGTAACTCAATCTTTTCTTCTTTTAGACACAATACCAGAGACACAAGGCAAACATTTGTGTAATAGTGGAACTATAAACAGGATATAAAGTTTTCGGACTGTTACAAAAGTGGATCTCAATCCTATTCCGAATGGAATATTACCCTTTCAAAGATTGCGCTTCCAATCTTGCTATATACAAGTGCAGGCCGAGCATTTTGACGCGCTTACATTTAGCGGTGGAATGGCGATGATTGATAAAATCATGAAGACAATAATTTTCTTTGACAAATATCATGATATTTTTATCTGACAAGTTATCGACGCTGATTCTCTTGTGTTTTTATTATTTCGTCTTTTTAATATCTAAAAAATTCTAACTTAAAGAGAACGTTCTGCGAGTTTTTATACAGACTTTTTATAATTTATATTTTGTATTTAATATCTAGTGACGGACGAACAAGTCGTGCGCCTGATGGCAAGATACACGCCTGTCCATAACAATTGCAATGCCACTCAGAGATTTAAATCGCAAAGATCTGAGGTGCACTGACACTGCGCCCGACACCCTGAGACATAAGTTGACAAGTCCCACGTGCCTGTAATTTCACCAGCACCCTTACCCTTCAAAACTAGAAAATAGCAGCTAATATTACTGCTTTCCCTGGGCGAACTCTTTAACAAGGTGCTCTACTGCTACTAACAGTATGCTCCATGCGAGCATAGTTTGTTATTATTATTTTGGATACTAAGTAATCATACTCACTCGTACAGAGAATTCCCAGGTTCTTGGTGTGGTTTTCTGACAAAAGTTGTGACTTTCACATTTAAATCTTAAAAGCAAATACAACTTGATTTTAGATTCGAAATTTTTTGTCACTGCTAAAGTTTCTCCAGACGCCGTTAAAGGAGCTTACGGCGACATTTTATAGCTCATAAATTGACCTATCACAGTTAGAACTCCATTGTCTCCTTTAAACAAGTGGCTATAAAAATAATGGGTATATTTACCGCAGGAGGCGATCTATAAAAAGAGCGCCATTTTTAGGGACCCTCAGACGATTAGTGAACTAGTTCGCCAACTAAATATTTGATCGATTCAAACTATCGAAAACCGACTCGATATAGGATTCATTCCAGTAGCGGCAGAGCTCCTTGTGAAAAAGTTCCTCCAGGGAGGTACTATCGCCATACCTCGTTCACACTACCGCCATACCGCGTAAACACAGCGAAAACGGATGAGCAAATATAAAAAGTGGTAATTATTTATGTTTCGAAATGCGAAAAAAGAGTCAACAAGCTACAAGACTATGAAAAATGTTTAGAAACTTCTACCAAACGTTTTTCACTACACTTGATATAAATTGAAAAACATTCCGGAGTTAGCGTTAGAGCTCTTTGTGAGAGAGTTCGTCCAGGGAAGTACTGTCACTTTACTTATTTCTGCCGCTAAGCAGTAATGTGTGTATTACTGCGTGTCGGTTATGAAAGGCGCCAGTGGAATTGTAGGCAAATGGGACTTGTCAAGCTATGTCTCAGAGTGACGGTCGCAGTAGCTGTGCCCCTCGGATCTTTGAGATTCACAGCACTGAGAGTTACTGCAACTTTTTTTTATAATATCAAGTGACGGGATGAACAAGTCGTGCGCCTGTTGGTAAACAACACGCCTGTCCATAACAGTTGCAGTGCTACTCAGAGGGGCACTGCCACTTCGTCCGACACCCAGAGACTATATGAAAAGTCTCATATGCCTGTTATGAACAGGCGTGTCATTTACCACCAGGTGGGCGCATGTTCGTCCGGTCACTTGGTCTCATAAAAAAATTTAAAACAGTAAGAATATACTTTTCAAGGAAATTACAACGGAATTTATATCAAACATTTTTTTAGTAAAAGTGTCAACAATAACTCACAATATTTTTAGCGTACAAAATAACGAACAGAAAATCAAATTTCAAACAGAATGGATTAAGCTAAATCACATAAGGGCCACCGGTAATTCCGGCACGCCAGACGTGCGCTTCACCTGTTTTATTTAACGGTACCTACTAGGTATAAGATTTCGACCAAAAACACTTTTGTTACCATTTTAATAGCAAACCGATTTGTCAAACTCACAGCGTGTCTACGTTTAAGTAACTGTAAGTTCAATTAAATTTAATTTTTTTCAATTAAAATAAAATATTCCAGGATTGGTTCTACACGAGTATAAAGCGGATACAGCCTTGAACTTATAGGCTATATTACACGAGCAGTGATATTATATTTTTATTAACCGACTTTAAAAAGGAGGAGGTTCTCAATTAACCTATATGTTTTTTTTTTGTATGTATGTAACGCGATAACTCCGGTATTTGTGCACCGATTTTAATGTTTTTTTTTTTATTGGAAAGAGGGTACCTCCATAGTAGTCCTATTTAAATTTGAAGAAAATCATGCACCTCTAAGAGTGGCTGTTCACGCATGGAGGTTCATTTTTATAAATAGCGCCTAAATTTTATTATAAGGAGCAATTATTTTAATATTTGATTTTGCTAATCTCTAATTCAAGACGGTTTTCTCTCTCAATATACTTTGAGTAATGAGAACCGACTGTTAATTTCTCCTGCGTCTAGTTCCTTATAGTGGCGAACTAGGGGATGAATCCGGGTTTGCGCACTTTCCGGTAACCGATTTCGAAAAAACTTGGCAAATAGATGTAATTCCACGTACTTTTGAGGTCGGTTTTTTTAGTACTCTGTACTGAGATTATATGATATCAAGTGACAGGACGAATAAGACGTGTGCCTGTTGATAGGTACGCCTGTCCATAATAGGTGCAGTGCCACTCAGAGTTTTAAATCATAAAATCTGAGGGACACTACTACTGCGCCCCGAGTCTCATGTGCCTATAATGGTACATGGTACCTGAACAAGGTATGGTAGTAGCACTTCCTTAGACGAACTTTTTCACAATTAGCTCTACCGCTATTAGAATTAATACTATTTTGAGTCGGTCTTGGATAGTCTGAATCGCTTAAAAGTAGTTGGCGAACTAGTTCACTAATCGTCTGAGGGACTCTAAAAATGGCGCTCTCTATAAGGATCACCTCTTTCGGTAAATATACCCATTATTTTTGTAGCCAATTGTTTAAAGGAGACAACGGAGTTAAACCGTGATAGGTCAATTTATGAGCTGTAAAATGTCGCCGTAAGCTCCTTTAACGGCGTCTGTGGAAACTTTAGCATTGACAAAAAATTTGGAATCGAAAATCATTATTTGCTTTTAAGATTTAAATGTGTTTAGTTGCAGTGCCACTCAGAGCTTTAAATCACAAAGATCTGAAAGGCACTGCCACTGCGCCCGTCATCCTAAGACATAAGTTAATAAGTCCCATGTGCCTGTAATTTCACCAATATCCTTAACTCTTCAAAACCGGAACGCAGTAATGCTCACATTAGCGCTTGGCGACAGAAATAAGTAAGGTAAAACAGACGAGCTCTTTTACAAGGAGCTCTACTGCTACAACACATAACTGCTACACAATATCCAAGTTGGGGAAAGTTTGAGCATGTATGTATGGTTTCGCATCTCATCAACGTTAGTCAAACATTACTTTAACCATGAAACAAAACATCGTAACTAAATCTAAATGAAAAGGAAGAACGCTCAGTGCCATTGCAAAAAGAAACGTAAGTAAACTTACCAACGATCCCCATCGTATCCCGGAAGACTTGTCTCCGAACCCTCAGCGAGGGAAGCTGGCCTAAACGGATCCTGGCCTGAGTACCACGCTTCAACAGCGTTGGAGTTGTATTAGTGTGACGACTGAAATATAAAATATAACAGTGTAAAGTTTTTTGGCCCAATGATACGCACGGTAGGCGATGGACAAAGACACAATTCTTTTCTCAAGTGTATTTGACTCATGCTTATGCCTATAGGTGCCCGAATCTTATGGTACGTCTCACGCCTGTCTGTTTTGATCATACGACACACAGCATCGATGTTTTTATTGTTCACAGCAGTGGACGCGACTATCACGAAATTCGTCACTGAGATTCACACGACCGCGTTTGAATTCTGCAAACCAGCTATAAATAGTCGTCTTGCATGGTGCTTCATCGCCAAAAGCAGTTTTAAGCCGAGCGAAGCTCCGCTGAGCTGTTACACTACACTTAAAGTCGTAGAAAAACATACTACGAAAATTTTCACGAGTTAAATCTATGGTGATGTAGACAACCAATTTCTAAAATGACGCCACAATGTAAAAACAAGTGACAGTCAGATGAAACAAACTGTATTCTACGGCCAAAGAGTTCTATTTTCAAATGTTGTAATTACTTTTTAAATATTGTTTATGTAAGTGGCCAGTTCCGGAAACTTATGGTGCGCCCTATGTACTCTAGCTCGCGTGATACAGCAAATAAAAGAAAAGGGTAAGACCACGCAATTACGCTCATCAGTCGCGCGTGCAATCGCGCACTCCTACGCGCGCTAGTTTCAAGCGGTCAACCTGCGCTATTAGCATTTACACGGACGCTCTTTCCGTTATAACAAAAACGAACACGAGCAATCGCACGTGAAAGAACGTTAGTTCAAAAAATATCAAACAGGTAATCGCGCACGATTGCGCGTGCAGTCTTTCCCGCGCGTAATCCTGTACGCGACTGATCACGCACGATAGAGTGCCTGAATAAAGGGGGCTATTACGTTTGCCTTTCATAATGCGTCCTCTGTGAGTCGCTGAAGAGGCACTGGAACCGGTAGGGATGATTTGCAAATAACGGGTTGAAACAGGCAGGCATATCGCCGGTGTTCATAGAGCGGCACGGATGAAGTTTTCCGGGTGGTAAACCGCATTCTGACCTCATATACAGCGAAATGTGTGAAAGTGGAAATTTAGCTTCGAAAAACTTATTTTCATTTAATTTTAGTTCAGTTCCCTTTCATTTCACTTTAATTTAATTTTCATAACTTTTGACTGATTATTATTCGGATTATATTAATTAGTTTTGACCACTTTATTCATTTTAATTGTAATTATATTTTTTGCGATGGGTCGCTGTCGCTGGAATTTATTTATTTTTTATTTATTTATTAAAGAGATCCCAGGATCGATTGCCGGTAAGATCAATTTGGGAAGTATTACTTTTCAAAATAAGTACTGGTCTAGGTGTTCTGTAGTGGCCTGTGGAAATACCTTTACTTACTCATAACACAGAAAATTCCCTGTTAATTGACGTGGGTGTCTGGCGCTTTATTATTTTTATTATAGAAGAAATTTCAACTTTTCTACCGCTATGATATAAATGAACTTCCTGCAAGGAGGCAAAAGTATATTGAATAAAATATACACTCGTGCTGGGTGCATATCGTCGGTGTTTTGTAGAAATGGCGAAAACGCCATTTCGAAAGCTTTTTCATGTTTAGTTTTTCACGACTGTTTTAAAATATTTCGAAATTTTAAACAGGACGTAAATATTTAAAAACAGTCGTTAAAACCTAAAAATTTTTTGAAATGTAACTTTCGCCCTTTCTGCAAAATACTGACGATAGTTTAATGAAAAAAAATATTATTTATTCCCTAATAACCAAAGGAGGACGCCTTTTGATACTACCAACTAGCAGCAATAAGAGCGTCTATGTAGAGTGGCACTTGAAGACACGCTGTTCATTTGTCTCCGTCCGCAAGAAGGTAACTTGGTACTACAGGATGTCTTCAGCTCAATGGAAGCAAGTTTTTGTAACAAAATAGCATAACTTTTTATCAACTGTTAACGTTTTTAACAAGTGTAAACGGGCTTTTGAAGCCACAAATACTGTTTTTACAAGATTATTTTTATTTTAAGTACATTATGAAGAAAATACGAAGAAAGAAATAGTGACGATGAAAATTAGAACTGTAGTTCTTATTTTAAACCAAACTACAAAAGATTTTATTCTGAAAATTCCACTAATTACGAATTCAAAGTTTTTGTTAATAAACAAAAATGTGATTTTAGTGAAAATGAAAACCTAAATATTGACTCCCGCCGCCTAAAAGACTATTTAAAAACCCAAACACGAGAACTAAGTTATGTAAGAGTAAGTGAAAACATAACGTATTAGAACTACAATGGAAAATATTTATTGAGGATCCCGATAATTAAACGAAGACACGGCTCAAAGGACTTGTATCCATATACGTATATACGATTATACGAGTTAGGTAATCACGTTCCCGCCAAAGTATAATGTTCGAGAAAAAACCTACTTCCATCTCAAGTTGTTTATTATTATTGGAATTTCATTCGTATTACTTTCGCCTCTTAATAATGAAACTTGTTAACTATTCTGACGGCAAACGTATCATCAAAAAGTTAACTATTAGAACTAAGCTTATATTAAATAGATGAAATAAGATCTCCGCAAGGTACTGGCAACACCAATGGAATAAATAATAAGGAATATTGCGATTTGCAACATTGATTCAATGAGCAAACCCAGGCAATGATAGTGTAAGTAATGTCTTCTAGTGTACTTTGGAATCTTATCAGCCCTCGCATTTACGTAATGGTGAATCGTAGCGAATTGGAGTAATATTTGCCCAATCTCAAATGTTACTTCGTTGCGGACTTTGGGGAATTCACGAAACAGTAAATGGGTTTCTTCATTCAGAGAAATCTGTTGACTGGATTCAGTAAAAACTGTTATAGATATTCTGTTTATATTGTAATGATTCTATTTCTCGAATCGCAATTCAACCTTATGTTTGGTTTATTTATTATTGTTGACGTGCTTATTTTATCATTTATTCATTGTTTGTCTAAGGTTTACCCTTAGAATAATAACGCATAGAATGATAGTTTCATATCAAACGAACTGTCACAAGTGAGGCAAAAATCAAATTCATGTAGGCTAGTTTTAGTAGTAGGTTAATTTTCGGTTTTAGTGAATATTTATATAAAAATACAAGTTGAAACGCGTTACTTCCTTGTGGAATGTGATGTTAGTATCTATTTTATGTTTGTCTGACGTATTTTTACACTCATTTACCGCACATTTCGTCATTTTTAGCTAAAATTCTTGATCTGTTCGCGTTGCAAGTTGACCTTGAGCACTGAAGGCCCGCCCGCTCGTGTAGGCCCTTTTGGCGCGCTTCAATTTGCCTCACTTAGCGTATGCTGACTAGGTTTCTATGCGTTATTATTCTAAGGGTTTACCCGTATACTATGGAAACCAAAGGACATGTTATATTGAAGTATGTAAATCAGACGTTATATGTATATGATGCATTTAGACGTTGAAAACATAAACATTTTATTGTCTTTGTTTAACTACTGCGTGACGTCGTAAGCCAAAAGAGATAGAACTACATTCATTTATGTCAAACACGGGAATCGAAAATACGTAACGTTATCTTAAATGCCAACTGTCCTCATTTTGAAATTTTTGTAGTACACTTTGATAACCGTTTCCGGTTGTCAAAGGGAAGTACATCAAATGTCAAAACCAATATTTGGCCAAATGTTTTAGTGAATTATTCGCATAAATTGTAATGAAATGAACAAAAATATTGACAGTGAGAACAATTAAGTATTGATAAAAAACGTCGCTGCAGCATTAAGGGGTGCGGAAATCGGAAATCAACTTTAAACTTTAAATGATTGTTGACAACGATTATTTTGAGATAGTGTTGTTCTAGTAAACAGACATATTATCGATATTCTGTTATTACAACAATTCGCTACGAGGTTTTCATTATTCCATTATTATTATTTTTAAACTTTACCTACAAATGAAAAAAGAAAAGAATGGTTGGAAATTATAGGACTGCCGAACATAAGCATTGGATCAAATACCGTCGTCGTTTGTTCGCTCCATTTTAATGACACTTTGAATGTAACTAGATTATGTATTTATTTACCAATAAATGTAACGATGGAATTGCATTATCATATGATAATGCTATTCCATCGTTACATGTATTGGTAAATAACTTTATATTTAATTTTGATTAAAATGGCTCATAACTTTCCTAGTAATAATCGCCTAGTGTTAATCATACTTTGATTACAGTAAAGTATACAAATTTGCAAAGATAAAAAACAGTTTCAACATTAAAGTCACACATTTGCATGTCGACTTATCTATGATTATGGTACAACACTAAATCCGCCATTTGTGATGGACATTTTTGGTTTAGGTAGGTACGCTTATTCCCTAGATATGGCAGCTCCTTTCCTTTATTTTTTTCCATCCTCTAAGGTAAACCCTAAAAAAATAAGGTTTACGTATTCATTTTGACATGAATTGGTTTTTAATTTAAGTATTACTACGTTTTGATGGCTCTGTAGTCAATGCTCAATTTTTTTGCATAAATTTTCACCCATTTATTTTCTCTAGGCAAAGTTACTACCATATAGCCTCATCATGTATTAGTATCTTTAATGCAAAATTGAACATCATAGTAAAACGACAAATAAACCAAACTAAAGCGAAACTCGTAGTCATAATTAGGTTTTATAAGATATGTATGTCACATTGGATCAAATTATTTATTACAAATCACTACAGTAGTATTGTAAGTTGTAATTGGAGAGGATTTAATATCCTTTTGTACAAACATGTACCTTATTTGCAGTTTATTAACTAAATTTAAGGTAAATCCATTCGACAGTTTGAATGACAAACATACCATACAATTGGCAGTTATTTTAAATTCTAAAAATATACAAAGTTTTATTAACACGTCATAAATTTTGATTTAAAGTTTAATGATTTTCACATATTACTTGGTTTTTATTTCGGGACTTAATCATGTAAAAAAAATTATTTTAATTACATCGATGTTTCGGACGTATTGCAATGTCCATGGTCTCGAAGAGATTGGTGTCACAAATTTGAAATAAAATTTAAAAAAAACAATTGTAATCCATTTCCCGTTGTTACGGGAAATAAATTAGAATTGTTTTTTTTTTATTTAATCAAATACCCTTTGATAACCGTTTCCTGTTGTCAAAGGGAAGTACATCAAATGTCAAAACCAATATTTGGCCAAATGTTTTAGTGAATTATTCGCATAAATTGTAATGAAATAAACAAAAATATTGACAGTGAGAACAATTAAGTATTGATAAAAAAACGTCGCTGCAGCATTAAGGGGTGCGGAAATCGGAAATCAACCGAATGTTACATTACACTGGCATTTGTTATTTTTCTGCTTGAATTAGCTTTGGTTACTTTAGATTGCCTGTTTATTAGTATATTTTGATGATTGTTGACAACGATTATTTTGAGATAGTGTTGTTCTAGTAAACAGACATATTATCGATATTCTGTTATTAAAACAATTCACTACGAGGTTTTCATTATTCCATTATTATTATTTTTAAACTTTCCCAACAAATGAAAAAAGAAAAGAATGGTTGGAAATTATAGGACTGCCGAACATAAGCATTGAATCAAATACCATCGTCGTTTGTTCGCTCCATTTTGAAGGCACTTTGAATGTAACTAGATTATGTATTTATTTACCAATAAATGTAACCATACATTTATTGGTAAATAACTTTATATATCATTTTGATTAAAATGGCTCATAACTTTCCTAGTAATAATAGCCTAGTATTAATCATACTTTGATTACAATAAAGTATACAAATTTGCAAAGATAAAAAACAGTTTCAACATTCAAGTCACACATTTGCATGTCGACTTATCTATGATTATGGTACAACACTAAATCCGCCATTTGTGGTGGACATTTTTGGTTTCGGTAGGTACGCTTATTCCGTAGATAGGGCAGCTCCTTTCCTTTATTTTTTCCATCCTCTAAGGTAAACCCTAAAAAAATAAGGTTTACGTATTCATGACATGAATTAGTTTTTAATTTAAGTATTACTACGTTTTGATGGCTCTGTAGTCAATGCTCAATGTTTTTTTCATAAATTCTCAGCCATTTATTTTCTGTAGGCAAACTTACTACCATATAGCCTCATCATGTATTAGTATCTTTAATGCAAAATTGAACATCATAGTAAAACGACAAATAAACCAAACTAAAGCGAAACTCGTAGTCATAATTAGGTTTAATAAGATATGTATGTCACATTGGATCAAATTATTTATTACAAATCACTACAGTAGTATTGTGTGTTGTAATTGGAGAGGATTTAATATTGATTTTAGAACTTCCTTTTGTACTAACATGTACCTTACTTGCAGTTTATTTAACTAAATTTAAGGTAAATCCATTGAACTGTTTGAATGACAAACATACCGCTCATTTGGTGCTACAGATATGAAAAAATTGGCAGTTATTTTAAATTCTAAAAATGTACAAAGTTTTATTGACACGTCATAAATTTTGATTTAAAGTTTAATGATTTTCACACATTATTTGGTTTTTATTTCGGGACTTAATCATGTATAAAACTTATTTTAATTACATCGATGTTTCAGACGTATTGCAACGTCCTTGGTCTCGAAGAGATTGGTGTCCCAATTCTAATAAGTGTCTAATTTATTTCCTGTTGTTACGGGAAATAAATTAGAATTGTTTTTTTTATTTATTTTATTTTATTAAATAACAAGGTTTCACTAAATGAGCGTTTTGTACTACATAAATTATAATTAGCGAAAAGTTACAGAGTTGAAAATAAAATTAATTAAGGTGTAAATAAGGTTACGATAATATTAGCGCTAAATAAAATCCACCTCTGGTTTCACTTCGGTTTAATTGAGGTTAAATTCAATATTATTCCATTGGTTCATTATCGGATCAAGACTGAGCTGCTCGCCCATACCACGGATCTTTTACGATTTTCATTGAGGTGGCAGTGTGAAGTTAGGCGTGAATAACACAACGCGATTCGAAATGCCACTTAAGTAGTCAATACGACAACTAAATAATGCGCGAAATTCGGTGCGAATACCATAGTGGTACTAAAATAATCAACAGAATAACTAAATGGATAAAGCGTAACAATAATTCGAGCAATACATCCTACACCCCTTTTCAATTTAACACAGGTAATATCAGCTGAGCTGGTAAAAGAATTATAAGTAAAACTGCCTATTTACAGCCTTTGGAGTTTTGGAGGAGACCCTTGGTCCGTGGGGTTTCGTAGCCCTTCATCTGTACAAAATGTTATCAAAAAATTCATAAACTATCTGGGGAACCCAAGGTAGACAGCTACCTTGGACACCACATTAGCATAGCCATACAAAGGGGGAACGCTGCCAGTATCTTGGGCACCTTGCCGCGGGGATATAATTTTATTCTATCTTACCTATAAATTTTAAGTTATTGTCTTATAATACTATTGATAAGAAAGAAATATTTCCTCGATATGACTGAACTCGACCAGGGTCTTTTGCCAAAATTAGGCAAAGACCGTGTCAGCAGATCTTTCGAATTTCTCTATGTGAATTCATCCAGTCAGATCGTAGCAATTTGTCTTTCTTCTTTTACCTTTGTGTCAATAATCGTTAAAAATAGTGGTTAAAAACCAAAAACAAAGCTAAAAAATTCATAAGGCCTGCCGAGGCTTTATGAACGAACCGGCGGCGGCGTTCGGTCCGTCGCTTAACTGGCTGAGCATCTGGCACGGATTGCCTTATTCACATGCAGATTTGAATCAATAACTATCTATTTTAGTATTTTCACTCAAATATCATGATAGTTAGTGGACGGAAATATTTAACATATTAATAACTTTTGAGACCTTCTTCACCCTTCAAAAGCATTTAAATTCCACCGTGCATGAACAGCACCGGCACCGTGTATAAACAGTCCAATTGATATTTTAAAAAGTACAGATCGTCTTTAGAAAGAGAAGTTTTTCTACTAAAAATATGAATAAGTCTTAATAGCGATAAGTTCCCTACCGATTTGTGCTTGAAGACAAAATTTGGAAAAAAATTGCGAATTTCCAAAGTTCCCTCTTAACACATGAAGAATTTCAGAATCCATTAATGTATCACGCTTCTTTATAGCTCGTTAAATAATTGAACTTTTCACTTTCTATTCAGTGGATCAGAAACTGTTATTTTAACTTTCAAAGAGAATTTTCCTAAGCAAATTCAATCTTTTACTTTGAAAGAACCGAGTCACCTATATAATGTAACCCAATCTGTCGAGCAATTCGGATAGGGGCCAAGGGGATTAGCTTTCAATAAAACTTTATATTAAATCAAATTCACAAAGATTTGCGAATAAGTTTAGATAGCTTTTGGTTTTTAAAGTTATCAGCGATGTTTGTACTCGAAATTTCAATATTACTATTTAAATCTTAATAGTGCATGTTGAATTTAGAAGGCGAACTTTCTAAATGATCTCTTGTTTGAATCCAAAAATAACATAACTCTTTTAATTAAATTTTTATTGAATTGATATTCAATTATTTTTTGTGAAAT
>NW_020653492.1:804733-820334 GCF_003589595.1 Hyposmocoma kahamanoa
CTTTGTACTTGATTTTTCAACGACTTTTTAGTCGTAGCGCCATCTATGAGAAATCTTTATTAAAAACTCTTTATAACTCTTTTATTAAAAAAAAAACAACCTCACGTTTCATGAAAAGAATTCTGTTTGCCAAGTTTTATTGTAATCGGTTACCGGAAAGTGCGTGAAACCGGATTCATCCCCTCAACACTAAATTAATTGCCTATTTATGTGCTAAACTATAAATGTGAGGTTGTCAACCGTAAACCATATTTAAAAGTAAAGAAATTACTTACTGTTCTGTTTACTTTCAAACATATTTAAGTTAAAAAGGAAAAATGCTATGTTGTGGTTTACAATATTACACGTAGAAGGTATCGATTTATTTTTCGATACACTCCTTAGTTTGTCGACAACACTTATCGTACATATATATTTACATTAAATACTTACAAGTAGAACACGTGCATCAATTTGTAATTTGTTTCTTCACAAGCCATTGGACATTCGCAGTCTACGATAACCAGGTTATCTGAAATACAGACCTTTTTTTATGATACCAAGTGGCGGAACGACCAAGTCGTGCGCCTGGTGGTAAGCGACACGTCTATCCATAACAGTTGCAGTGCCATTCTGAGCTTTAAATCGCAAAGATTTTATGGGCACTGCCACTGCGCCCGTCACCCTGATACAAGTTGACAAGTCCCATGTGCCTGTAATTTCACCAGCTTCCTTACTATTAAAACCGGAAACACAGTAATACTGACATTACTACTTGGCGGCAGTAATAGGTAAGGTGGCAGTATTTCCCTGGACGAACTCTTTCACAAAACGCTCTGCTGTTACTAAGTTCTTAGTTAAGTGTATGCTGATAATATTAAGAGAGCATATTGGAATATATAATACTGCTTTCTTTTATTTTTGGTATTGTTTTTTCCATTGTGGAAAAGGCAAAGGCACTAATGCGCCATAGAGCCAAGACTGAGAGTAATTTCTTTCTTGGATGCCATTACAAATTTATGTCTTCGATAGTACTTCTTACGAAATGAAATAAAATTGGACAACATTCTTGATTTTTCAGGAGATCTGATAAAGAACGCGTGATGTTTTCAGAGGTTTTGTACAGTTCAAGAAGGTTATCGATGATGATTATTCTAGGGATAGAAAAATGTGGGAAATCGAAAAATATATGATGCAAGGATTAATTGGAATAGTACAAGTGATTGCACGACGGGGAGGAGATCATGTGCATTCTATGTAGGTGTCCATTGAAACGTCCATGACCGAAACGTAATCTGCAAATAGTTGTATAGAACTTTCTACAAATATATCTCTTCACAAACCACATTCGTTTAATATCAGCGTTTATACCATGATACCAGGTGCCTTTTGTTAACAGAAATACTTTTTGTTTTATGATGTTGTCACTCTGATTCAAAGTTGTGAAATTAGGTCTACTTTTCTTATAATACAAACAACGGACAACATGTTGATTATCGTAACTGATGTCGTGAAGCGTAATTCATATTGTTTACGACCTAGAAAGAAAATATTAATGCCTCGGGATTTCTAACATCTAGATCCGATCCAAACAATAGAAGAAATTAATATCACTGCAGCTGTATACGTACCCTTGTTGTTATAAAGGCACGCCAAGCCTGGGATTTCACAGACAGGAACGCCTTCTGAAATATACAAAAGATTCACCACTATAGTAAAAAGAAAAAGAAGACATTATACATTGATTTGTTTACCACAAATGACTCCACAAGAACTTGTAGAAAAAGCTCAATTTGAAAATTAACCAGAGGACATCGCGTTTAGTTTTAGTGGGCACTTTCATTAAAATTGAGAGTCGAAAAAGTAAATCTACAGTCAATAATATAAACTAAGCTAGTTCTTCTGGTGTTTTTATTGAAAAATAAGTCTTTTCGGTAAGTTAGAATTTCTTTCGGAAGTTTATTCGGAAGTAAGTACAGTTTTATTTTCGTAGAATTATAACAATCTCTTGATTGTTTGCTAAATATGATTAATTGTCGATATATTCTGTATAAATTTTTCAGTAACTAGTTCTAAAGCAGCTTAGTTACTATTAAAGTTAAACACTATTTCCTGCAATTCAATTCGATTTTCGGAACTTTTACTATTTAAATAAGTACCAGATTGGATACAACTCTATTTTCATTACCAACAAATCTGTACGATTGAGAGTAAGCACAAAATTTTTCAAATTGCTTTGTTTTAATTTTGTTTCAAACAGTAGTTTCGGAAAGTCTTTAACACTGCAATTAAAAAACACTCACGAATGAAACTAATTTAGGAAAGAAACTTTTCAAAATTGACTCTAGCCAGCGTTCAGGACATTGCTCCTGAGTTTAATAACTTTGGTACTCATAATAGAATCAATATTTCCGTAATATCATTTTGGAATTAGCAGAAATATGATCCGCTATTGAATATGGATCACCAGAATAGACTCTCACCATGCACGTTTCGATTTGCCACGGTCTACATTTGAAATAGATAAAGCCCAATTCACTTCTATGACAAAAGATACCAATAACATCTAAAGTTAATACTACTAGGTTAAACGTGGAGTCGTCATACACTGTTTTAGTTGAAAACCATACGGCTACATCATCGGCTGTCTGCTTACTTCCACTTCAATTTGTTAATGCTACGACTTCCCGTTGTAACGGATTTTCACCAGGAAGTAAACTATCCCTTTATCCTAATTTACAACTGGGTAATTAGTAGTTGCGAGCTAGAAGGACGGCCCACCGTTGCTCTAACTTGTTAATTCTGTGAACGATGTTAGTGACTCCAGCCAGTGAGGCCAAATAACTGTGAACTGAGTCACTATTATTTTTTTAAATATGCTATTGTGGTCGACCATTACATCAGTGTAGAGTCGTAGTCAAACAATAAAGAACAATGGCAAACTCCTATATTAATATTTGTTGACGTAATTTGTATTTGTCTGTTTATGAAAAATATGTGAAAAGAGTTGAAATTCCTGAACAATTTTATTTTGGGTTTACTTTTCAGATGTCTGGAATTAAAAATATTGTAGTTTGAGGTTTTGGAGGTTAAATATGTTACGTAATTGAATAAAATATATTTGGAGAACTACAGAAGCCGTAAAGAGAGCTAATGGAAACTGCAATGATGGAAGCTTTATGGTGGTGGGGGTTTGTGATGTGACGAAAGTTGAGAGGAAATTATTTATTTATTCTGGTATGGTCAAAAGGCACGAAGTTAAACCATAACAAAAAAACTGGGTTAATCATTGACTTTTTGTAAGTCAATGGGGTTAATTAATACATACCACAGACTATTGCACTGATAACTCGGACACAAATTATTTTTTTTGTTAAACGTGCCATCTATCCCTGATTTCAGGAACTTTTTTATCAGTTTTTACCATTTTCTTGCGAGGCATTTTGGAGAAGAAATTGTCTACTTTATTTTTTCTAATTAAGTAGTTAATCTCTTATTAGCTTATTACAAATCGGTCTAATCAGTATATTTGATATTACGTAAACTAAATGTAGACCATATCCATACGTAGGTACTGAAATTCTGTTTTTGGCGGCTAGATGTCACTCAACGTTAAGAAACTAAGATACTGACAGTTGTAGATATCAGTCCGATTACCTATTAATTAGTCATTAGAGTTTCTTTTAAATAGGATTTTATTAGATATGCCGCTATTATAATTTGAAAAATTAATGAATTTATTTTATTCAAGCTTGTAAGTAAGGCATTTGATTCTTTTGACAACTCTCTTGACAAATCTTTTAACTGTGATTTCGCCATTGTTCTTTAACGTTGCACAAATACTTACTTAGCTGAGGCATGAAGAAATGTGTGCAATTACAAAGCTCGACCTGTTGCATAGCGCGGCAGTACAGCACGCATGCGTTATAGGAATACTCTTTGAACGGCCACAGCTGAGCAAATGCAGGGTGCTCGTGCTTAAACAAACAGCCACGTAGGGCCACGGATAGGGTTGTCACTGATATGTCGCTTATTGTTTGTTCGACCTGAAATATATAGTCATATTGTTGAAATTGATTTTTATTGCACATACAAATGGTGCACAGTAGTCTCGACAAATTAATAAAGTTATACGTATTTTAAAATTTTCAATGTTATTTATTAAACGTGTTACAACAAAATTAAACACATGAATATAGTATATGCTTCTAGAGACGGATTTAAACTGTTCAGTGCATGCAGACCGGTACTTAATATTTACAATAACAATAATAAAAACAAGAATGGCTTCAGTCTTACGTATGAAATACAGTGAGTGCAGTGTATCTGAAAAAAATTATTATAATGGTAACACGGCAAGAAGTTTAGACGAGGGTAGTTATCGACAGCGGAAAAGGGTAGACAGAATTTCTGTCTTCAAAACTTTGTAACTACTTTAAAATACCGAGAGAAAAATAAAAATATAATATCGTGATAAAAAACTTATAACTACTGTTATAACTAGTTGTAAGCGTTAACGACCGATGTCATTGTAACATCGCATCGTCTCAAAAGCCGATCCCAAAACTGTCGTTTTAATGTTACGAAATCACGCGATGTTTGCTTTCACTTATAATATTTCACTTGAGTGATATAGCTAAAACCTATTAGTAGCTAGTCTGGTCAATCTGAAGAATCTGAGAAATCAATTACGGGAGACAATGTTGAATTAAACTTAGCTTCTGACGTTATACTTTAGATCCATTTTACTCCATCTTAAGACAGGTAAGACTCTCTAAAGATAGAAGATGCACTTTTAGATATTGGGTACTATATTGTATCGATGACTTAAGTCTAACGACAAATGGTACACAATAAACGCTATTCAGTTATGGAATTCCTCAGGGATCAATTTTGTGACTACTTCTTTTCGTCATTTTCATCAATGATGAATTCCTAACTTGTTTAATTTACCCTACCTTTAAAATAGCATCGAAGTCAGAAATCATAGGTAAGAAAGAAGTGGAACGACCCAAGATGTTGTCCATAGATACTGTTATGCGGTCATTAGGTGCGTGCGCCCTCAACTGAAAACGATTGAATTCTTAAGTATGTCAATAAAAACAATGTCTTTTACCTTTATTTCCTTTAAGACCTAAACTCGTCATGCACCTCAATTACAATGCGGGGCTTTAATGATTTTTAGTTCACTAATTGGGACTGCAAAAGTGACACGACAGTGGCGCTACAACCGCGCTAAATAATGTATGAAAATTAATAGTAGCGCGGCTGCAGCGCCACACAAATAAAGGTCTAGTTTGAAAGCGCCCGTACACATAATATACGCTGTTTCTATTACATATTTCATAATTAATTTATTCATTGTGTCATGTGGATGAACACATGTGTTACATAATATTATTCCAGCACATGAACCCTGTAAAGGCACTACCACGATAATAACTTAACTTATTTTTAATCTCTTAAACAAGCTCTAAATGTAGATGCACTCATTTTACAGTGGCATTATTATACGCTGATTCTATTACATATTTCTAAATGTAGATGCACTCATTTTACGGTGGCATTATATATGCGCTGGTTCTATTGCATATTTCTAAATGTAGATGCACTCATTTTACAGTAGCAGAAACATTAGTGACAGAAATATTAGTAGCAGTAGAGACTGCTACTAATAAGTTTCTTTCATGTTCTTCCATGGTAGTACTGTCACCTTACCTATTTCTACCGTCAAGCGATGTGAGCATTACTGCGTTCTGGTTTTGAAGGGTAAGGGTCCTGGTGAAATTACAGGCACATGGGACTTGTCAAGTTATTATCCAAGCTGACAGTCGAAGTGGCAGCGCTCTTCAGATCTTTACGATTTAAAATTCTGAGTGGCACTGCAACTGTTATGGACAGGCGTGTCGCACTAGGCGCACGACTTCCCGCATTTAGTATTATAAAAAAATAAACGTGTCCTTGAAGTCGGTGACCTGACTGATAACCCCATAAAATATTCGTAATGCTCGTTCCGTCTACTAAATCATTATTAGGCGTTACTTACAATTATCAACATTATTATTAATTAATTGGGACTTATGAACAGACAAATCTGATTGATTATATTTTGTACCCTTTTTGTGGCATGTTTCATTATGACAGTGAGATGTTCAGTGGAACAAAACTCTTTAAAGAATAAAGATTGAAAGAAAATCATTATACGTTTGACTACTGGACACGAATCTATTCTAAGGATTTTGACTTGGTATTATCATAAGACAAATAGTGTAACTCTAGTTCGCCACATCATTATTACCTACACGTCACTCGAAGTTAGGGTTGTCGTTATTTTATTTTAGTTGTACCTACAGGTTGTACACAAAATTTGAAAAAAAGAAGGTATTCATCACAGTAATCTTGTGACGGTGTGACCTCCTTACACCGTCATCTCACCTCTTTGTATCGCCTCTCTCCGCTTGTATCCTATCATTTTTTATTTTACGTGTATTTAAATTTTAAATTTGAATTGTTCCATCTTCCTTCACTTTCTCATTTTATTTTCGTACCACGGTTACTCCCAGCTCGACCGCCACTACAGTCGGAGCTGTTCCAAATTCCATCGCGAATAATCGCTAATTCTGGTTCATTACTACGTTTGTAATCATTTAATAAGCTAAATCATGTGTAATAATTTATAAGTCTACAGCCTTCGTGTACCTATATCTGTAATTCAGTTACTCGGCCCATTTAGGGGTAAGTGCCTTAATAATAAAGTGTAGGGAGTGTTTTATACTATTGTACTTGTTTTTTTTACATTTACCTTTTTATTGTTATAGCCCTTTCTTTAAACTTTACTTCTTTAACAAATTTTGTGGACCGGAAAAAAGTTTAAGTTTTGAAACTAAATTAAAGTAAACTAACTAAATTAAATTAAACTAATGAGGATCGGGTGTGTGATCCTCAATCAATTTAGCAAACATGTGGGTGACATTTACAATGTTAAATATACAATAGGTCGATTTCGGATTCATACAGATCCGGACAAAGTTAAAGCCATTCTAGATATTCAATCCCCGAAAACTAACAAGGAAGTTAAAAAAATCTTAGGTACAGCCAGTTGGTATAGACCCTTCGTACCTAATTTAAGTACTATGGCAGCTCCCTTGACCAAACTTACGTCTACTAGTAAAAAAGCTCCACCCTTTAAATGGACCCCTGAAGCTGAAAAAGCTTTCAATTCAATTAAACAAGCTCTCGTATCTACACCTATATTATCTTGTCCTGACTTCACAATCTTGTGCTATATTGCAATAACCTTTGTCCAATGCAGTACTTACATATTGGTATATTTTATATTAGTATCCCTATTATGAGTGTGTAATCATGAAATAGAAATGTATACGATATATTTATAAATAAAAAAAATATAAATTTGACACAGAAAAATATTTTGAACACCGAGCGAACGCTGAATTCTGTAATGAAATGCGCGTGTGCCCCGTGCTATTCAACTCGAGTGTATCGCGAGATCAGGGAGTCACACTTATTAACGCATAATGGCATTAAGCCGGTCAGAAAAAGCTTTACGTCCATGAGCGTAAGAGTGAAAACGACGTGCGTTTCGCATCGGTTCGTACGAAAGCGGCTCGACACAGGTCGGCAATGAATCTGCTTCCTGCGAATTTCTGATTGCGTCCGTACGCATGCCGACGACGGCTGATCCAGGTCTACTACGAAATACCAATACCTCCAACGAATACTACGAAAACTTAACTTTTGGACCAGTTCTGTTTTTATTTTGTTTCTTTATTATTTTTATCACAAAATCAGTTTTTTTGTTTATTATTTATTTATTTATTTAAACACTTTATTGTACCACAAAGAAACTTACAAATTTTCAGAAACAATTTAAATATTTGTGTACAAAAGCGAGCTTATCCCATAAAGAGATTTCTTCCAACTAACCTATTAAAATCTGAGAAGAAAGTTGGTTTTTGAGGTGGCACTAAAAATAGATAAGTAAAGAAATGGTAAAATAAGTTTATTTTTCGAATTTTGTTTTTTGTTTTTAATTTAATTTTTTCACAAAATTTGGGGAGCACAATATTAGTAAATAAACATGGCTTTACAAAGATAACAGAAAATGACCAATAAATAAAGTTGGCGTAGTGTTAATTGGATGTATCGATACAATACTACATGACAACGAAGTTCATACGTGCTACACATATCAGTTTTACTATGAAAGTAAAGTCAACTTCATTACGACGCTGTCGTATGAGCTTCGTTGTCACATAGTATCGTATTTCGTGATAGACCTTCTGGTTAAACACGAGCGTATCAAGACGATTCCGCGTTAATTTATTATAACATATACAATCTACGCCGTCAAAAAAGTCATACGTTTGTATGGAGTTGCACTAGTAGTCTCATTAAGCTATTTCCAGGCTCCTATGCGTATGCTGATGACGGCACAGTTGTAGGTACTTGGCCAATGCAAGGTCAACCGTTCGGATTTCACACTCAAGTCTCTGATTAGAGCGATGCCAATCTTGTCAAATTTAATGCTACCAAAACGCAGGCGTGTCCATTCTCCACAAAACGGAGTCCCTTTGAGCTGACCTCGACTTTTCGTGATATATCCATACGGATAGCCGACCGTCTCCAGCTACTTGGAATGGACCTGTCGTCCAATCTGAAATTCGGCAGATACATTGAATCCGTGGCCAAAAATGCAGCCAGGAAGCTTGGCATCCTTTCTAGGGTGAGGCGTTACTTCACACCGGGACATTTGCTTCAGCTGTATCAAGCACAAGTCCGGTCGTGTGTAGAGTACTGCTGCCCCATTTGGGATGGCTACATACCAACTGGCCACCTTGAATTCAAATGACAAGCATGCCAAGAGTAGAAGCAAAGCTGCAGAGCCTTGAACACCGCCGTAAAGTTGCCTGCTCATCGGTATTTTCCAGGAAATATCACGAAGTGTGTGCGTTGGAATTACACGGTTTAATTCCGCCTTCCCCTTTCCATCATCGGGGGACTAGGCGTAGGTTTGGATTCCACACCTATTTTGTGGATATTCCAAAGATTCACACAAAGCGTTACGCTTCCACATATATATGGCGAACGGCACAGGAGTGGAATTCCCTGCCTGCAAACTTGTTCCCTGAACGTTATAACTTGGACCTTTTCAAGGCGAGAGTGAATACGCATTATTTAGGTGTGCATGCTCCATCGTCGACTTCATCGTCACTTTCCATCAGGTGAGATGGAGGTTAAATGCACACTTACATTTGAATCTAAAAATGGTTTAGACTTTAGACTAATGCGAACTGAGAAATCCGTATATTTTCCAAGGCTTGTGAACCTTCTTCGACTTGCTGGTATCGTCACGATGTTCTCCTTCAAAGTTAGCGGAAAATATTGCTACTAAACAACACAAAGTCACTTAAATGTAACTTAAACCCTAAAGTCGCAGGTACATGATGTCACTGGTTTCAAATTATCAATATCGATTCGATTTTATTTCTTTTTTTAACGCAAAAACTCATAGCGTGCACTAAAAACCCTGTATCGCGGATGCCATGGATACATACATAGATAACCACAAATTACGCCCAAACTCGCGAGATAAATAAATGTAGACCATACAAATATATGCGTGGCAGACCAACATGGTAACTGTTCGGCCACAGAGGTAGTTATTTAGGCGCGGAGCATTTAGTTATTAGTTTAAATAAAATATTTGCTATACATACTTGAATAGGTCTCGTCGCAGTTAGCCTCAAATTAAGCAGACCAACGGCTCTATTAAGGACTATTGCTGACTCGTTGTTTATTAATATGTTGTTAAAGGAGTAACAAGTCCCTAATTCAGTTTCAAATGGGAGGAACCTGAAAGGTAAAACACAACAAACAGTTTGATTGACTCTAATGCTAAGTATCTACCTAAAACAAGTTTTCAAATGGCATATTAATATAGCTCAAAAGTTCAACATCCCAAAATCTGTCTTTAGGTTATTACAAAAATAGACTGTGAATAAGCAGTATTTTTTAACGGCTACGGTATTCTACGATGGAAGTGTCTGATACACTCTTAGTTATAGGAATTCATATTCATGGTATTCATAACGAGTACAAACATTTATCTGTGAATGCGACATTTTTATCATTCTACAGACCATTGCTTCGCGCAAATGTCATTTGACTCAAATTGCAGATTCAATGGTAAGAAAATATTACCGACAAAATGAGCGACTGAACTGAATACACAAAGATACAAACTTAACAATGTAGATGAACTCGCCCCCTCACATACCTACAAATTCCAAGATGTAAATCGCAATATATGTTTGTTGAATAACAGAAAACGAATCAGGGAATGATATATTACGTACTAAATTAATTTGAATTTTGTTTATAAAACATACAATAGACATTGAGACATAGATCGGAAAGCCTTAACGTTTCACGACGTGGATGTTTGAAGAAGGGCTATAAATTCTACTAATATATACTGTATTGGTACATAAAGACGTCTCTAAAGTAAATAAATTAATTAAAGAGAAAACATAGTGATAGAAAGAAGCGTGACTCATTCAATATTGGAGTTCATGTATAGCAAAGTTGACAGACAATCTAGTATTTGATACTGAAATAATTTATTCGAATAATTCGGTAAATAAATGATGAACGAACAAAGACTGAACATTAAAAGACTCCGCTGAATGCTTTTTTAAAAATCGAAATTGTTTTGTGAATCAGAAAATGGAAACTCTCCATAAATGCTACAATTATTAAACGAAATTTGAGGATGTAGACTTAATTGAATTGCATTTTCAAGAACCATTTGTTAAAATTAGCTTTATGAATTTGTATCGAGTCAGTGATACGACAGTTCTTGTGTTCTTGTAAACACAACACTAACACATTAACCTGAGTTAGTGTTGTGTTTTCTCAAAAAAGGGAAGTGCTCAATTCAACCGTAATTTTTTGTGTGTGTATGTTACGCGATAACTCCGACATTAGTCGACCGATATCAATTATTCTTTTTTTTTTATGGAAAGGGGGTACCTTAGTAGTTGTCTCATTCCAATTTGAAAAAAAACATTCCACCACTAAGGGTGGCAAATAAGGGGAAGAATCCGGTTTATTGGATTTCACCTACTTCCATTAACCGATTCAATAAAACTTGGCAAATAGATGTAATTCCACAAACTTTTGAGGTCAGTTTTCTTTTTATACATAAAATGGTAATTTTTTTACATTTACATGTGGAAGCTTTTAACTGGCATTATGTTTGCTTACATACGATAACTTTTAGTAAAACTAGCCGTAAACTCCCCAAATGAAATAAATAAATATAAAGATCTATAGAAAATATCCCCCACCTGTCACAACAACGAAATTTCTTATTCGCCCACCAGCAATCAGTGAGGATCTCTGAGCAATTACTCCTGATTTTCGGCACCAGCTCCTGGTAATTTTCCACACAAGTCTGGTTCATTTTACAGTTATTACAAGTCCTGCAGTAATTCACGTTCCAGTAGGCGACTTCTTGGAGGAATTTTAACATACTGGATGGTATGTTATTTCTAGAAAAGAATGATTGCATTAATTGAGATTGATTGATTGTGAAATAACTTCGTTGCGAAAAAGCTGCGGTGAGAAGGTTATTCAAAAGTCTCTCATTAGATGTCACAAGATCTATAACAAAAACACAAGAGAATTTCCACGGCTCGGTAACTTGACCCGTAGCTCAGTTGGTAAGAGCAATGTCAAGGTGCAGCATGGACGTGGCTTCAAGTCCCACCGTGTCGACGAAATTTTTGTACGTCGATCTTTATATTCATAATCAAAAGAATGATTGGAGTTCGAGTTTTTATAACGGTTAACAATTTAAAAAGCCTGAAAAGTCTCATTAATTTAATACGTATTAATATGATAAAAAGGCCGCATTCCGGGATAAATTTGTAATAGACCGATCATTCCCAAAGTGGTCTAAATCGACACCCCCTACACCTGCAAGGGGTCCAAATCTCAAAGGGTTGAGAGGCACTGCCACCGCGTCCGTCACCCTGAGACATAAGTTGAAAGGTCCTTTGTGCCTGTAGTTTCAACCTTATCGAAACGTAATAATGCTCACATTACTGGAGCCCAATTCTGCTAATTTTCTTGAAACCACTGCTCGTTGTAATTCCATTGAGACTCCGTTGAGATTACATTGCAATTGCGACTATATTTGCTATTCTGTTAAGATCTAGTTACAATGGCAGTTGGGTATCAGTGGAATGGCAGTTATGGCACATTCATTCATTCAATTACTAACTATCGATGTTGCCTTACTTAAACTACCGCGGAAATTATAATGCGTATCTTGATTTTTATCTCGTTTAAGCAGCAATCACTTCAAACGTAATTTATTAAATAAACAATTTACTAGGCTACCTACGAATCATTTTAACTAGTCTCGATCATGGTTTCTTTGTTTACAAATGTCACGTCAGTCTGACAGTTCAAACTAGGTATGGTCGGAGAGAGGGAGCTTTTTCTGTAAGTTGCTGAAGACGTACCGCCTGAAGACGTACCGCCTCGCTCTTTCTGAACTTATCGCGTAGTTTTTAGAATCCGTATTAACCTCATCCATCTCTTATACTTTCGGACTAATTACTGTGAAAAATGTCACTATTTCACCGCCGGCTGAACTAATTGATAACGAAGAGTAAATAAGACGATTATCAAGTAATTCCTGGCTAAATCTGCGTTAAGGGTGTTCCCTTTTCGGCCTTAACTCCGACATATACAATATTAATACGCCATTGAAGAGTAGAATACCAAAAAATTGCAATGGCAATAAGATAGATAAAACGTTTATTTAGATCTACAGACACACATACATAACAGAAACATATGTAATGTAATAAAAAGAAGAATACCAGCAGAGGGGCAGCACTGCCGAACATGCGAAGTATGTGTGCTATAGCAGTAGTAATAACCTAGAGGATGCCGCGGATACGACAACCAGCCAGCTGACGCCATTTCCATGTTGTATAAATTAAACAAATAATAATTTCGAAACTAGTAAATACGGAAGATAATATAAATATAATGAATGATAAATTTATTTCCGATTTAATTTAACTATGTTAATAATAAAAGTCAATTTAATTATAAATAGGCAAATCACAGGCTTTACCTATTTATAATTAAATTAGTATTAAGAATTAATAATGACAGTGCTATTACACAATGTTATGTAGACAATTTTCGCTACCAGAGCAAAGTGCTGTGGAGTACCCTTTATTTGAGAGTCTAGAAGGAGTGCCTTTACCTTTTCCTTGAAAGTGCATTTTAGAAGTCTTAAAGGTGGTGGAATATTATTCCAACACTTTAATAGTAGCTCTATGGCAAGCCACCGACAAGCTATACTCTTAACTTTTAGCTGAATATCAAATATACAAAAACCTGCCATTGACATTCCATCGGCACACAACTGAGATGATTGAAAATTTGCAGGCTTGGGCAGATGTTTAGCGGCAGGAGTAGGTGAGGTGGCAGTACCTCCCAGTGCGAACTCTTTCACGAAGAGCTCAAATATATATTTATCTTATAGTTCCTCAAAAATATAAATACTTAGTCAGAAACCGCTGAACTCGTTCTTTATCCGAAGGCTCGCATACTGTAACAGCAGGGAACGTGGTATCCCAAGTCACGTAATTGGTCTCCACGGAATAGGATACTAGGTCTTCGGAGTAGAGCTTAAGGGCTCCTCGTAGAAAGACCGTAAAGCCCATGCAGCAGCAGAACAATACAATTAACCAAAATAACCTGGAAAGTATTATATGTTTAATATATTTAATTATAGTTTTATTTTATAAATTCATTTTACTATAAATTTAATATGTAATACAACTTTTACTTTGTATGTATGTATTCGTACGTTTGGTATAAATAATTTATCTATAATTATTAATACAAAGATCGTACACTCAGAAAAAATTCCTTCGATCCGGTCGGATTCGAACCGACGTCTTCTTGCATACCGTGGCAGATGCTATACCAACTAAGCCACGGAATGAACCAACGGACCTCACGAATTTTTCTATGTGCTTGCGTCGTGTCTTTGTATTTGGTTTTTCAAAGACTTTTTAGTCGTAGCGCCATCTATGAGAAATCTATGAAAGATTTATCACCCAGTTAGTACTTTTACATCTACCAGTCCGGGCGAGAGATGTCGCTATTCACTGTATCAATTAAATTTTTATTAAATTGATATTCAATTCTTTTTTGTGAAATTACTCCACTAGTTTGTTATAATTATTAATACAAAGATCGAACACTCAGACAAAAGTCCTTCGACCCGGTCGGATTCGAACCGACGTCTTCTTGCATACCGTGGCAGACAGACAGACAGACGGATTTGAATAAAAATTGATATCGATATTAGTAGGCCAACTATTAAAATAAGAATTAAGAAGGCAACAACGCAGTTAGTAATCACCAGAACGTTGTCGTAAGTGGATCCTCTTATGTGGTGCTACGGCAAATAATCGTTAAAAATAAAAAATAAAGATCTGCAACAATCACATAGAAAAAAATCGTGTGTTCCGCTGGTTCGTTCCGTGGTTTAATTGGCATAGCGTCTTGCGCGGTTTGCTGAAAGGCGTTGGTTCGAATCCAGCCGGATCGGAGGAATTTTTTCTAAGTATTTGATGTTTGCATAAATAATTATAACAAACTAGTGGAGTAATTTCACAAAAAAAACAATTGAATATCGTAGTGGTGTAAGGTCCTGTCATTCAATAAAGTTAATTACGACAAAAATTATTTCATTTTGAAAAGTGAAGCACTTAAAACAACTTACCTTCTATAGAACGGAATTGTTGACGATGAAAAAACGAATCCAACTCCATGTAGGCTACTTTCATCACCAAAATATTGTATTTTTTTCTTCACTCTATCCTTAAATTTCTCGCAAAATGATCGATTGCCTTTATACATTATTAAAAACTCTTTCCGTATTAATGTCGAGAGTATCGTAGAGAGAGAAAGTCACGAACGAAAGGGTACTGCAACGTGTTGATCGAAAACGATAAGTATTGAATAATATCAAAAGAAGGAAACTGGAGTATCTGGGTCATATACAGGGAAATCCAAAGTACGACCTATTGCAATTAATAATCCAAGGCAAAATACGAGGAAAGAGAGGTGTAGAAAGAAGGAGAATATCCTGGCCCCGAAATTTGCGCCAGTGGTTCAATAGGAGCACCTGATTATTATTCAGAACTTCAGTGTCCAAAGTTCAGTTTGCCATAAGGATCGCCGACCTTCATTAGAAGATGGCACATGAAGAAGAAAAAGAAATATTTTAAATGTAATAACAATAACAACGTAGATGCTATGACGACGTTTGTTCTCTGCTATGATTTTTTTATGATATCAAAGCTGTAAACCGCAAAGATCGGAGTGGCCTGCCATTACATCTGTCACCGGGAGACAAAAGTTGATAAATTCATCACACAAACACATAAAAAAAAAAACTTTCTCCATAATGATCGCCTTGCCAGCACACCATCACTCGTCTAATCATATTTCAATTCCCTCGTCATCGCACACTCACATCCTCCCACATAATTACACG
>NW_020653492.1:820344-858782 GCF_003589595.1 Hyposmocoma kahamanoa
TTTTTTTATTATGTATAGTTGGTGTTGTTGTGGTCAAATAACCTCTATTGTGGTGAGAAAATAAACAAACTTATTATTATTATTAAAATAGTAGCAGTAGAGCTCCGTGTAAAAGAGTTCATCATGTGAGCAGGGTTTCGGTTTTGAAGGGACTATTCAACTTACGTCTCAAGGTGACGGGTGCAGTGGCAGTGCCCCTTAGATCTTTTCCATTAAGATTTCTGAGCGATATAGCAACTGTTATGGGGAGCGTGTCGCTTGGTATTATTAAAAAAAGAAAACATACTAGTTGATGGCAGAAATAGGAATGGTGACTCTACTTCCCCGGTCGAATTCTTTCACAACGAATGCTTCTGTTTGCTTTGGTGAATGTAGTATGCAGTATTACGAAAACAATTTATTATACATAAAATTAACTACATTGACAGAATTAATCACACATTGAATGTTAAATACAGATTTTTATATGTTATCTATAAAGGCACATTTGCAAAAAACATAGCTTTGCAATTAATTCATGCATGCAACTAAAATAACGCCTAATTGTCATTTATATTTTTGGTTCCCTGTTACCGTAAATGCATTTGTCGTGTTTCTATAAAGGTGATAATACATGGATAAAAATATTTTTACATGCACCGTACTTTGACTGCCTCTGTGGCCGAATGGTTACCATGCTGGACTGCTACACAGAAATCCCGGGTTCGATTCCCGGGCCGGGAGAAAATTTAAAAGAAAGAAATATTTGTATGGCCTGCATTTATTACTCTCGTGAGTTTGGGTGTAATTTGTGGCAGTCTATGTGTGTGTTCATAGCAGCCACGATGTGTGCGTATTTTCTCAGGCCCGGGACTATTTGTCTTCACGATTCTTCGTTTCAGATTGATCGAAACGTATCTATTGTTAGCGAAGTGTAACAAAACTTACTTTGCTTCATTAAGAATTAGTTTTATCGAAATAAGAAAAGACGTGCTTTAGTTTTCTTTGGATTTATAGTGAAAGACCTAACATAATTTATAGCAGTCACTGGAGTCTACTATGAAAACGACACACTATTTTTTTGACCAAATTCAAAATAGCCTCGCCCGCGTGTCCGGGACGCTCATTTAAGTTAAAACATAAATAGATAGAGCGCATTTTGCCATGACAGTTAGACGCAGGCGGTAACGCGGACTCCGCTCGGCGCCCGCGCTGCGGCCGCGTGGTGTGATCGCGGTGACCGCGATGAAATTCGCGTCTAATAAATATGCCCTTAGACTACCACGGCTAATTAATTGATTTTGAAATTGAAACACCGTCGCGTAAACAAGTCTGTAGTCTGCGAGCATGTCATGGATAAACCTACACATTCAATGAAGTTTGACAAACCCCAGGTCCTTGCAAAAGAAGTCCGTTATCTACCCAGGATGCTGCGAGAGGCCATTGAAATTAAAAAACATCCTAATTTCAACAGGGAAGATGGTTTCTCCGTACCACCAGTTTGGGATCCAGTATTTCCTCTAATGAAAAATCCCAAACAGACATAAGATTGCAGTACGAATTAATATGTTTTAGTGTATTCTAATTTCTATTAATAATTAATAATAAATTAAACTTATTAAAAATTCATTCAATAAAAAAATAATTTGTAAAACTTAATGTAGCGTAAATTGGAATGTTTTTCTTTGTAAAATTAAAAATAAGGTATTTAATTAATAACTATTGTAACTATAGTGAAAAAATAGGGTGGTTTGCATTAATATTAGACATAACTGATTGAAGACTGTACAACCTCAGTCAACCGTGACCATGGGACCTGTAAAGGGCCCGAAACGTCGGTTTGTTTGAAGAAACAAATATACGCGATTTAAATCCGGAAAAATAGTTTCATTTCCTAATTGATTTAAATTATTATTATTGTTTGTGTATGTTAAATATATAGGTAATACCTTTTTGTCATGTAGGAACATAACGTGATGATTTCCATCCATAACAGCAGTGCCAATAAGCTTTAAATCGCAAAGATCTTAGGGACACTGCCACTGTGCCCGTCTCCTGAGACATAAGAGCGGTTACACACACGCCATACTTTAAGCAGTGATGCAAACGCCCGACTGCATCGACACAAACGCGCGATTGCATCGCTGCACTTGTGATCGCAATTCGCAATTGTAGCGATGCAATAGCGCGTAACCACTCTAAGTTGACAAGGCCCATGTGCCTGTAATTTCCAGCGCCCTTACCATTGCAAACAGGAATGCAGTAATGCTCACATTAATACTTGGCGTCAGAAATAGGTATGTCACGCGTTTTAAAGACACGTGTTATCCCTGACGATTTTGGTATGAAAAGAGTCTAAGAGTCGTATTCTAGAACTCTACTCAATGCTCAAGTCAGGATTTGAGCAGACTTGAGTATGATTTCAAGCACTGGAAATACGACCCTAATGGCAAGGACTTGAGTATGATTTCTAGTGCTTTAAATCATACTCATGTCATGACTTGAGCAATGAGTAGAGTTCTAGAATACGACCCTAAGATTGAAAAACGAGGGAAGCGAGTGGTTCAAAAATAGAATTCTGAGCGTAACGAGGGTTTCAAGACCACGAGACGCAAAACAACTTTACACCTGAATATAGCGAGGAAAATGGTAGATGAAAAAAACACAGTTGAAATATAACAAATCACTTTTATTCATTCATACATCAGAAATATTTCAATAAACAAAATTAGTTATCCTTGTCAATTTAATGTTAACAATAAAAAGAATAAAATGTACCAACGGATTTCTGTTACAAATAATGTACGATAAATCATGTAGTTGAACGTGTCACTATGTTTTTTTTTCATTGAAGGGAAAAATTAGGTACACTCTTAGACTATAATAATAATAACGCACACACTCAACATAGCCCCGCACTAGGAAAACCCTGTGTCGGGTGCCATGGACACACACACATATAGACAACCACAAATTACACCCAAACTCACGAGAGAAATAAATGTAGGTCATTCAAATATTTATCCCAGCCCGGGAATTGAACCTGGGACCTCTGCGTGGCAGTCCGGCATGGTAACAGTTCGGCCACGGAGGCAGTTAGAGACTATTCCTTTATTTTTTTCCATCCTCTAAGGGTGCACCACAGTCCATCGTCAAGTTCGAATTTCAAAATGCTTTTACGAGCAGATTTCTAAAGAGAAAGAAAGCCTTTCCGAGCTAGTGAGGTGAAAAACTACGAAATACGAAAAGTCAGTCGTATTTTACCTTGTACGTACTATTAGAGAGTAATACCCCAAAGAGTTTCATATCTCTTTTTGTCAGTAGAAAAACAACGATAACATATAAAACGTAATAGTGATAACCCTTATTCAAACCACAGTTCTTTATCTACATTATGTAGATTATTTGTAAGCGAGAAATTTCCCTTAAATTGTCCAAAGTAAAAAAAAACACCCGTAATATTAATATCAGTTCTTCTATACAGGTTGTTTTTTTATTTTTTAATGGGACAGTATGGGGATATCCAAAACCATAGAAGATACAAGAAAACTGTCTTACGAAGCATTAAGTCTTTTTTTGTGAAAACAATTTAGGATATCAGCGAAAAAAAAGAGAAAGAAAATATTCGACCTCTAAGGCTACCTTTCCACCAGAGATATGCGACATAGCGAAGCACTGTGCGAGGAAAAAATCCACCAATAGGATTACTTCATTTTCCTAGCCTCGCTTAGCGCAGCTCCGGTGCAAAAGGGTTAGCGGAGCTAAGTATTTGTACAGGATCAAGAGCACATCAAGCTTGACATTCAAGATTTAAATCCAACTCTATGCGGCTTACAATAAGAACGGTCCAAAGTACAAAATGTCAAGCTTGACATGTTCTTGACTGTACATACAAAATAGCGAGAAATGTGTGCGAGAGATGTGTGCGACGAATGTGTGCGAGGGATGCGGGTGAGGAATGTCTGCAATACGGTATAGGAAACTAGAGCTACTGAAAGTATGACACTAACACACACCGTACCCCGCCCGCGCAAAACTGAAAAGGGTTCGTAACGGAGGATGCATTTGCACAAATTTGGTGGGAGACATCACGTCGTATCACAGCGCCGCTATAGATCCTTACACCACCTCGCTACCTCGCACATCTCTGGTGGAAAGACAGCCTCAGGGGGTCAGACACACCAGGGAATTAATCCGGTTTCGCCTTTCCGGTAACCGATTCTTGACTTTTTTTAGCTTCAGTTTGTAAGCACATATAAGCAAAATATGAAGTCGGTTCCATTTTTTAATAAAAATTACTTTATGTTACCGCACAGAGTTGTCACTGTTTAGAGAAATCTATATAACTACTTTTATTTTTGTACGAGAGTAAAATCTAAAGAATTATTAAAAGTAAACCTGTATATTAGACCCTTATATCTTTATAAATAAACAATATGTTTGTATTATTTAGATGGTTTCAGTAGAACGAAAACGGGGAATTCTGAAGGCGAAAGTTGGTATGTCGTCGGTTCTGGATCAGTCTTTTGGCTAACATAATAATAGTGCAGTGGTAGCAGGCACTCTTTTGCCTCAGGGAGTGGCCATACTTATAAACGCGGTCAAAAAAAAAATCTTTATGTCCATGCAAGAGCGAACGACGCTCGACGTTAAAGACTTTCGAACGGCAGACGCAAAACGCACTGCAGCTTTTCATTCTTATTACATAAAGTTATTTCTGACTGGCATTATACCTTACATCGAATTAAATTTTTCCCATATCGCACTACTATTACAATAGTGTTGGAACTCAAAAAATGTGAAATTCAAGATTATACCATTTCTCAACGTAAAATTTCTTTGTCTACATGTCATTAAAATTGTCATTAAAATATTGTAAGAAACCATTAAAATATATCTACTTAACCCAGAAATAGACAAACGTTTTGTGAGCTAGTTCAGAACAAAACAGTCCTTACTCAAAAATATAAAATTACTTTTCACTTATTTTTAAATATACTTCAATTTGGCAAGTACGAAATCGTTCAGATGTCTAATAAATTTTAACCTATACATAAATTATAATAATCTTTCACCGGAACTGAGTAATTCGTTTTTCATACACTATTGTATTAGCAGTGCGATATTAGTACATAGTAGGTTCATTGACACTGGCTTTATTTGAGAATTTATTATTTTTACAAGCGATGTTAAATCCATTTGAAAAATGCACATCGCGTACTATAAGAACGTGTTCCACTTAGTTTTCTTGTCGGTTTTCTTGTAAAATTTCGAGATAAGTTTTTTTTCTATTGTGAAATGTTTTTAGTAATCGTGTTTTCACACCATATACTAATCCTATAATAATGCCTATCAAAAAGTCACCCACACCCGCACCCCGCTTCGATCTCCTGTATCGTCCGCGCGGACGCCACACTTCACAAAACTAGACATTATCCATTTATTATCATTTACGTATTTCTATATAGTTATATGTACAACATTGTTATATTTATATTTATTATTGTATTATTATTACTATTTCTATTACTCTCGTAGGTTTGCTATCTCTTTAGGTTTACTTCTTTTTCGATTTAATTATCATTGTCAGTGACTCACTCGCCCGGGCTTGCTGAAAATCAGTGCCACGACACGGTAAACAAACCGGTTGTGGCTAAAGCTGAGCAAGTCCCGTTTGCACTAGTCGCGACACGCATGACGATGAATTACCTGCATATTTTGTATTATTATTGTTCCTCAATGTCCTTTTGTTTTTATTATTATTTTTGTTTTTTGTTTATATGCGTGTTTGTGATTGTGCAATAAATGGCTTTCTAAATGGCTTTCTAATCAGTGTATGTCCTCAATTTTATATATTTATATATTCTATATATTTAACACTACACTGTTATGCGGAATATGTTGATAATTGTGGAGACTACCTCACACGTTAGTCGGCACATATTTAAGAACAACAAGTAATCATTATGATACAGTATCGCGTCAAATTACACTAACAATTATAAGCGACCAAAAGGCCTTACCAGCTAACAATGATATAATTTAATCTTTTGCCTCAATACCCTCTCGTTTAATAAACA
The DNA here is from genome assembly GCF_003589595.1 of Hyposmocoma kahamanoa. Lineage (NCBI taxonomy): Eukaryota > Metazoa > Arthropoda > Insecta > Lepidoptera > Cosmopterigidae > Hyposmocoma > Hyposmocoma kahamanoa. The sequence continues at coordinate 826,404 of NW_020653492.1, forward strand.
CCGCTGTTACTATCAGTGGTTATCAATACTTATCAAATCGCTTAGCTTTACAACAATATGTTGTTCTTGTTACCAGCTATAGTTGTTCCCTCTCTTTCTATTCACAATCAGTTCGGTCTGGACCACGCAACTGGTTACTCTTGCGCACATCATGTTCGTATTTAGAAAACCTTGAGTTCTTTATTTAAAATTTTTAATTCCAAACTTCAGACCAGTATTAGAGTAAATTTTAGTGTTGAAATGGAACAGTGTTATCTTTAAATAAATAATTTACAAAAATGTGGTTGATTAGTAAAGTAGGAGTGAGACAGCTAGTGCGATGGAAGGAGTGTTGTATTTTTAATAGAGTTAAATACCATTCTGGACTGGGAATCTTCGGACATCGACCGCGAACTGTGAATGAGAATGGTAGGTTAATGTCAAGGTTTACGTTGATATAACAGATATATAAGTGTTAGATATATATATATTTCTATTTATAATTAGTTAATGTATTTCAATTACTATTAGCATTGTTTTTCTTAGGTAAAATTACAGTGTTTTATAATAATAATGTAATAATAACGTACACACTCAACATAGCCTCGCACTAGGGAAACCCTGTGTTGCGGGTGCCATGGACACACACATAGACAACTACAAATTACACCCACACTCACGAGAGAAATAAATGTAGGCCATACAAATATTTCTCCCGGCCCGGGAATCGAACCTGGGACCTCTGCGTGGCAGTCCGGCATGGTAACCGTTCGGCCACAGAGGCAGTTTATCCATACCACAACTGGAAGGCCCCACCGTATAAACATGTAATAGAAAAACTGCAACTTTACCGGACCGATTATAAACGTAAAAAATAATATTAATAATAATAAAGCACACACTCATAGCACCAGGGAAACCCTGCATCGTGGGTGCCATGGACGCTCACATAGACAACCATTAATTATACCCAAACTCACGGGAGAAATAAATGTAGGCTATACAGAGATTCCTCCCATCTCGGGAATCAATCCCGGGACCTCTGCTTGGCTGTCCAGCATGATAACCTGCCACCGACGCAGTTATACATATTAGGTACTCTGGTGATTGGATATACTTAAATACAACATTTGGCGGCTGTTCGCTTGTAATGTTTACACTATTATTCGCGAGAAAAGTCATATTGTTTACTTTAAAATGTAACATAATGTTAGTTTGTTTTACTATGGATATCAAAATCTGTCAATGCGAATATTATAAAGTTACATGGTTATACTAGTAATTAGTCATAAATTTTAAAAGCGCAAAACTGCATTACAATTTTCAAGAATTTTAAACATTCCCAAAAAATATTACAAAGTTACACTACAAATTTTCTAGGACGATCCCTGTGACAGTTCACAAAATTCTCCATAATATAACCTTGTAACGAAGTCTACTAATTTACGTATATAAAATGCGTGTTTTTATAAGTCTCAACTATTTTTATAAGTCTCGCTTTTAAGTGAATATCTTTTGTTTAAGCAAAAACATAAAATTAAAGTAAAAGTAACACCAAATTAGTGACAAATGCCCAGAGACACATTTTTTTTTCAAAAATGAATTTAAAATTACGACAACGTACAAAGGTTACTTCATTAGACTACATTTGCTAGAGATGAGGTATAACGATAAAAAGTTTTCGATAATTTATTGAATAAATATATAACGTCGTGGATAGTGCAAATTCACGTCTTTAGTATTGGTAAAAGGCACGTAACTGCACCAAACCAAATTTCACAGAAGACGGACTTAACGTTATTAATTTGTTATTTCAATGGCTACGACTTTCATTTTTGTACAGGAAGCATTAATTTATGTTGTCTACGGACTGATGACAGTAGAGTCCCTGTAAATCACGCTAATTTGGTTGCTGATTGTTATTGTATCATAAACAAAGACTGCGTTTACATTTAATTTATTTCTTCTCCGGTACCTGTACCTATTCCATAGAAATAACGGATCGGATATCAGAAATAAAATAAATATTATTTATACACAATTCATGGGAATCCTTTATTTAAAAAACTCAATTGTTATGTTTTTTTAAATCCGTAATATTATGCAAGGCTGTATAAGAGAGAACCTTTGCTTCAAAAATCTATCGACTTCACCTCATCCCTGTGAAAACATCAAATGAAGTGTCACAGGGATCATACTAGAAAATTTGTAGTTTAGTTTGTTATAAACATGCTAGAGTAGATAGTATGCAAATCACATATTACTAGCAATATTCGTGCGAGATTGTAATTTTATTTTCCGTAGAATAAACATTGAAGTACCGAATAATTATAAAATTAATTGGAAAATAAATCTGAAAAAAAAAAGAGATGTATTTTGAGCGAGAACGTTTATTCGATGGGGCAGTCGAATTTAGATATTTAGTTACTGCATGTAAAAAAACTGATGATGCACAGTATTTTTTTCAACAATGAAAAATACCTTGATAATCCCCTGTCATATTCTGTATCATCCTGTAAATAAATTTTGTGCCCAAAAAGGGATCGCATTCTATAAAGGAAACTTACACTCGAGAAAAATTAGAATTGGGTGTAAGATAAATAGTGCCTCGCAGTCTGAATAGACTAGGCAAATAGGTAATGTGGCCTCTAATGTTCCCATTAGTGGCGAAACTCCTCGCTTTGCTTTCAGTTCGCCTCGTTGAAGACTCTGGTAACCAGAAGATTGGCAGCTACTTCCGCTTCTTCTTGTTATCGTGTCAATACTTTTTTCATTTTAGAAGTAACTGACCTTGACTGCACTACCAGTACTCGTACAGGTATTATAGTACATGGGACACAACAGTAAGTGACGCATGAACTGTGTTGGAGCACCGCAGTCACATTGGGTTCGATTAGCATCCCAGAAATCCCATATACACATCTTGTCTCTGCAGTGACCTATATATGTGCCAAGTCGATTTAAGGACTTCCACGCGAGCCCCCTACAGCTACTTCTACTTCCGCTAAAGAATAAGCTTAACCATCTAAAGAGAGATGATGATGCTCCATGGCCCGTTCTCGATAAGTTGTGTAGCTTTTTCTTGAATTTAAAACCTGGGCAATATTTTCCATAACAGTGTAAAATATATAATAAATATTTAACAAATTCATGGAAAAAGGGCGTGTATGTATGTAAGATAGTTATTATAGATTAGTAGTGTAGGTAGTTTATATGAATTTGATATTTATGCATGTGGGTAAACTGAATAAAGTACAGTTAGTCTTGACCCGGAACTGGTGTTTGATTGTCGCTCCCAACCAACAAGAACGTTGACATGGCGCAGTCGGAAATTGAACCATTGTAATAGTCATCATAACAAACGGATAAATACAGTGTTTGCATTCTGTAGTTAAAAATTGTGCCAGTGGTTTTGTAGACATTCAAATTACAAACGTTGGTTAAAAGTTGGTACCAAGATGGAAGCCGTATTGCCACCACCGCCGCCATTTAATTTTGTTAATAATTTGGAAAACGTCACTTCAGGAAACCTTTCTAAGGAATGGGAGAAGTGGAAGAATGCGTTTGTGGTTTATTATGAGGCGTGCGAGCTGTCGAAAAAAGACAGTAAAGTGCAAATTAATATATTGCTACATGTGATCGGTGAGCAATGTCGCGAGGTACATGATCAATTCGATACTAAAGCTACAAGTGTAACGGATTTGATAAAAAAATTTGACTCGTTTTTCTTGCCGCAAAAGAATATTACTATCGAACGACACAAGTTTTTTACCCGTAGTCAGAAGCACGGTGAATCAATTGAGCAATACGCATTCGAGTTAAAAAGATTAGCAAGTTCTTGTCAATTTAAAGAACTGATGGACGGTTTAATAAAAGATCGCCTGATATGCGGAATACAAGAGGATGCACTCAGGGAACGTTTGTTACGAGAACCGGATTTGACTCTAAAAAAATCATTGGAAATATGCAATTTAGCCCAAATATCTAGGTTGCAAGCGGGTGCAATTAAAAAAGAATATAGTGAACATCAAGCCTACGACATTACTATTAGTAATCATCATGATCAGTTTATTTTGCAAGACGAAGGTAGTGCGAACAAACAAGTGAACTGGGTATCAAGACGAGTACCGCGCTCGCGCGGCGCTTCGCGGCACGGCGGCCGCGGATGGGCGCAGCCCGCCCCGCGCCTCGCGCAGCCGCGTCCCAGCCCCGCCGTTGCTGCCGCCGCTCCTGCGCACACCGCCTTCGCGTCGCGAAACATGAGACAGCAAAAAGTGCCGTATAACGGAAATAAACCTGGAGTGCAGTGTTTTAAGTGCGGGTTTATTCATAGTGTTGACATGCGGTGTCCAGCATTAGGAAAAATGTGTTTAAATTGCAAGAACTTTGATCATTTCTCGCGAATGTGCAACGTTTATGATGTGCAAGCTGAGTGGCCTACCGATCAGGTAATTTATTGCTTTAATGGTTCACATAGTGATTGGTCTATAGATTTAGCTTTTGGAATAAAATTAATCAAATTTAAATTAGATACTGGAGCCGATGTGAACGTTTTACCCAGAAAATATTTAAGCCAGGTCGGTGTAACTGAACAAGATTTGATTAAAACGTCTGTTAAATTAAAAGGGTATTCGGGTAGCGATATCAACGTTCTTGGCATGTGTCATTTGAAAGTGGAGTATAAACGAAATTTTTATATATTAGAATTTATAATAGCAGATGTATCTTCGCCACCGGTTTTGGGCCGCGATTCGTGTAGTGAGCTTAATGTAATTAAACTATTACTTAGTATTAGCAGTACGCAAAACTACGATTACATCTCTAATGAATACCACGACGTATTTGAAGGGTTAGGATGTATGCCCGGCGAATATAAAATAGAAATTGATACTAGCATTAGGCCGGTAGTACATGCTCCAAGGAAAATTCCTATAGCCTTAAAAGATAGCATAAAACAAAAGTTAGATGAAATGGTTAATGAGGGTATAATTGCAAAAGTTGAAGGCCCGACGGACTGGGTCAACAGCATGACTGTGGCTCGCAAGGCCAATGGTGAATTGAGGGTCTGTTTGGACCCGCGCGATCTAAATAAAGCTATTAGGAGAGAACATTTCAAGCTGCCAACCTTGGATGAAATAACTGTTAATCTATTAGGTTCTAAATACTATAGCACGATAGACGCGAAACAAGGGTTTTGGCAGCTACGTCTACATAAAGAAAGCACAGATTTGTGTACATTTAATACAAGTTTTGGCCGGTATAAATTTTTACGTTTACCGTTCGGAATAACTTCCGCGTCAGAAGTTTTCCATAAAAAAATGTTTGAATATTTTGATGATATACCAGGGGTTTGCCTATTCATAGACGACTTGCTTGTTCATGGTAAAACGAAACAGGAGCATGATGATCGGCTTAAGAGAGTACTAGACAGATGCAGGGAAATAAATTTAAAATTAAATAAAAATAAATGTAAATTTGGATTACGGGAAATTAAGTACCTAGGTCACAAAATCAGTGCAAAAGGTTTATATCCGGACAGTTCACACACTTCCGCGATAAAAAACATGCCGCGACCTGAAAATATAAAGGATTTAGAGCGATTTTTAGGCATGATAAATTATGTAGGGAACTTCATATTAAATTTATCTGACAGAAATTTCGTATTAAGGGAATTGTTACGTAAAGATACTGAATGGCATTGGACAGAAACTCATCAGAAAGCGTTCGATGATTTAAAGGTATGTCTTACTAAAGCCCCGGTTTTGCAATTTTACGATTTAAGCAAGCCTGTGACCATATCTGTGGATGCTTGCAGGAATGGCTTAGGTTCCTGTCTCATGCAAAATAATTTACCAGTATGTTATGCCTCACGATCGCTTACGAAAGCTGAGCAAGCATATGCTCAAATAGAGAAAGAGCTCTTAGCAGTTGTTTACGCGTGTGAGAAATTTTATACGTATATCTATGGTAGAGGTGACATAACCATAGAAACGGACCACAAACCCCTGGTCAGTATCATTAGCAAGCCGATAGCTACTGCTCCAGCGAGATTACAGCGAATGCTGCTTCGTTTACAGCCGTATACTTTCAAGTTAGTTTATAAACCAGGGAAATATTTATTTATGGCTGATACGTTGTCCCGCGCTGTAGAACCGACGCGCGACTCACCTGAGGAGCCGCGCGCTCAGTTGGATTCGCGTGCACAAGTCTGTGCCATCGCTGTGAGTAACCCGTTACTCGACACGCATTTCATAAAAATACAAAAAGAGACACAAAACGACACAGAATTGCAAATGTTGGCTAAATATGTTAAAGATGGGTGGCCAATGCACAAACACAAGGTGGATGTTCTGGTTAGGTCGTATTGGGGCTACCGCGATGAGTTATCGCTAGCGTACGGCATGTTGTGGAAAGGCGATAGAATAGTTATTCCTGTCACTATGCGAAACGAAATGTTAAGACGCGTACACATCGGACATTTAGGAGTAGACAAATGCAAATTGAGAATCCGAGAGAGTATGTTCTGGCCAAACATAAATGCGCAAGTAGAGGACTTCATAAGTAACTGTCAGGCATGCCTTACATTCAAAAATGAGAACAGAAAAGAAACTTTAATTCCTCACAGCGTACCAAACAGAGCGTGGTCGAAACTAGGTGTAGATATATTTCATTTCCATGGAAATAAATACTTAATTGTAGTAGATTATTACAGTAAATATGTCGAAGTTGCGCAATTAAGTTCATTAACGTCTGATCACGTTATCAACGAACTCAAAATTATTTTCAGTCGACACGGTATTCCCGATATAGTAATGTCTGACAATGGCCCAGAGTTCAGATCGAACAATTTCGATATTTTTTCTGCAGAGTGGACATTTCAACACATAACGTCATCGCCACACTACGCACAATCTAATGGCCAAGTTGAGAGGACGGTGCAGATTATTAAAAATTTGCTTAAGAAAACGCAACTGGAGAAAACCGAATTTAGAATAGCTTTACTTGAATATCTGAATACACCTATAAGTAACAAACTTGCTTCTCCTTCTGAACTTCTAAACAGTCGCAAACTAAGAGGTATCGTGCCGTACCCCCCCAGACTTCTTTTGCCTAAAATACAAAAGAATGTAAAACGAGAATTAGAAGCCCGTCAACAAAAGCAAAAGTATCAATACGATAAAGCCGCTCGTGATATGCCCGCTTTCCACCCCGGCCAAAATGTAAAAGTAAGAATAAACAAGCGTTGGGTGAGCGGAACTATAATGTCATTGCGCGGTACACGATCATATTTAGTACAAATCAGTGGCGGTGGAAGTCTAATTAGAAATAGGCGGCATATTATTAGAGATTCTGACCAACGTCCTACAATGCAAAACACTCCAGTGTACTCCCTGCCTTACGAAGATATCGTTACTCGCAGTGATAACCCGATTACGTCACGGAGCGGCGTGCAACGCGCAGCCGCCGCTTGTGCCGGGTTCGAATCCCGTGACACGACCGCGCGGGCCGATGAACCTAGTCGATCATCTACTAATGGTTATGTAACTCGCTCCGGCAGGGTGGTGATCGCGCCTGATCGGTGGGGATCGTGGGCTGTATGAATTGTTCGGACCTAGATGTGTACAAACTTATTTATATTCTAAGTAAGTATTTAGAACAGCTGTTGTTTAATCACGGCAAATTACATATACACAGGTTATTTCGGCTCTATGTTTGTACAAAAATAATTAATTAATTTTACAATCTATTTTTTTTTTATGATATGGAAGTAAGAATGGTCATTATGTATAATTAAAATTTTATTAGTGATAGATAATAAATACCTACAATTTGTTAAAACCTGACCATACTCATACAATTTCTTTAAAATTTATTATGTATTCTGCATTTTTACTATGCCTGAATGATTTCCTTGTTTATGTTTAAATGAATTTATATATACTTACTACGTTTTCATTCCAACTATAATTTTTTTGGTATTTTTTTTGAATAAAGTTCTATTTAAATTTAAATTAAATAAAATTAAAAATATTTTAAATAAAATTTTATGGATTACTTGCTTTAATGTATTATGTATTTTTTGAATTTTCACATATTCTCATACTTCTTTTTTAATTATAAAAAGCATGCACAATTATGGGAATATGAAATGTTATATAAATTCTATTATGTTCTTAGTTTAATGAGCAATATAATTTTTTTTTAATAATTTTTGTAAAAAGGAGATTGTAGGTAGTTTATATGAATTTGATATTTATGCATGTGGGTAAACTGAATAAAGTACAGTTAGTCTTGACCCGGAACTGGTGTTTGATTGTCGCTCCCAACCAACAAGAACGTTGACAAGTAGCAGTAGAGGTCCTTGTGAAAAAGTTTGTCCAGAGAAGTACTGCCAATTTACCTATTTTTGCCGCCAAGTAGTAATGTGAGCATTACTGCGATCCGGTTTTAAAGGCTGGTGAAATTACAAGCATATGGGACTTGTCAACTTATTTCTCAGGGTGACGGGCGCAGTGGCAGTGTCCCACCGACCTTTGCATTTTAAAGCTCTGAGTTTGATCGTAACAGTTATGGACAGGCGTGTAGCTACTACCAGGCGCACGACTTGCTCGTCCAGTTACTTGGTATTTATTATAAAAAAAGTATTTTACCGGCTGTTCCTAAGCTTTTGAATAAAATTTAAAAATTAGCTAACATATTTCATTTCATTCTACTTAACTCCCAAATATCCCAAATAAAGTACAGTCATTTCAATTAGAACGTTGCTAAATATGTATGCAAAAACCGTCTCCCAAAATTTAATTAATTAAACAAGGCTTAGCTTTGACATAGAGCACAAAATTATTTATGTCAAACGCAGGCAGTTCACGTAATTAACTTGTATAAATTTTATAATCACATCATATGAAACGTGTGCGATTAATGTCAAAATAAATAATGATGACAAAGAATAAAAGATTAACTGGAAATTACACCGCGAAAATCTGTGATTTACTAACAAGAATCATCTTTATTACTGATACGAAGGTCGAACAAACGCAAGGGAATATTCCTTCAATCGGACTATAATCGAAACAGCGTTTATTGCCGCTACGTGGCCACCGCTTAGTAGTAGTAGAGCTCCTTGTGAAAGAATTCGTCCAGGGAAGTACTGCCACCTTACCTATTTCTATCGCCAAGTAGTAATGTAAGCAATACTGCGTTCCGGTTTGGAAGGGTAAGGATGCTGAGAAAATTACAGGCACATGGGACTTCTCAACTTATGTACTAGAGTGATGGGCGCAGTGGCAGTGCCCCTCAGATCTTTGCGCCTTAAAGACTTGTTCGTCCCGTCACTTAATATTATAAAAAGAAAACCAACAGAGTTACGGATCGAGCCAGCACATCTTAGGAATTTCTATGAGCTCGCTGCCCATCTTTGTATTGGGTTGGAACAGGTTTTTTGCCGCAGCGCCATCTATGAGAAATTGTGAAAACTTGTTATAGTTAGGTAGTAAAAACATGATGATATAAACTCATCTCTGGAGCTGCGTCGTCGGTACTACCGAAACGAGTAGATCAGTGCGACGGTTTCAAAAAGGTGGAAAAGGAAAAGAGGCACACCAGGCATAACTTTAGTGGCACCGCCCCAATTGGCCCCAATCATCTACTGCGTCCAGCGGTACCGACCGGTGCGATGAGGACAGCTTCACAAAGGTGGTGAAGAGGAAGAGGAAGCTCACCAGTCGCAACCAACGTGACACAGCACCGACAGGACCGAACTTCCTGCTGCGTCAATACCGACGACGCTGCTGTATCTGTCACGACTGCATTACTTTAATAAGTCTGACGAAATAGTGGAGCACATCAGACATAAAGCCAAATACACCCTGAGGGTGGAGCGGTTGGAGTCCCGCCACAACGTAAATTTCAATTCGTTTGTGGTGAGATTGCCGACCGAACATCTATCGACCTTCATGAAGGGAGAGTTTTAGCCGAAGGGTGTCATGTATCGGCGATTCCGCAGCCGGTTACCTGACACCAGACTGCGCCACACATCGCCGACAAGTGCAATTCGTGTAGATTAGTTAGAAATATTGTTTTATTATATTGTATGTATGTTTTTCCTTAAGGTATACATTATACGAGTGTTTTATTGTATTATTATATTTGTTAGTTTATAAGCTATGTATTTATGGATATTTGTAACCTGAATGCAAACAAATAAATAAATAAAAATTACTCCACAAAGTGCGCGGATGTTATGGAGTACATACGGGTGAAAGCCAATGCTGCTCTAAGAGTCGGCAGTTGGAGTCCCGACGAAATGTGAATTTTAATGCATTCCTGGTGAGAGTCTGTCGACACAACATCTGTCGACCTTCATGAAGGACTTTTGGCTGAAGGGTGTCATGTACCGGACACCCAAGTTGCGTCACACGTCGCAGTCCATACGTGTAGATAAATATACAGTGTCACTATATTATTATACATATGTTAGTCTATAAGGTATTTGTAGGTCTTTGTAATCATAAATAAATAAATACAAATTAGAAATTATTATTTAAATCAAATTTATTGAAGGAAGATTGACGGAACAGGCGAGAGTGAGCAATACAGTGGTACGGATCCCCCAATGTGAACTTACCATGAACAAATTAAGAGCGTCCTAAATAAAGAAAGGCCAGGTCAGATGGACTTCACGTACGAGCACGTATGAAAACATTGATACGTGTTGATAAGGCGAAAAATGTTTGTCAGGCGATCCTGATCAAGCGGAAGGATATTGTCTTTAATCCGATGGGAAAATGGGCGTGAATTATACATGAAAAGTAGATCAATTGAGCAATCGTTCTTTCACTAGGGTACCACCATGCTAGTATATTGAACAATAAACACAAAAAATTCTATTCTATCTTTCAGAAACTCCTAAAGACGTATTGGTCCGCCGATATGAGAACAGTCGAGCTGCGGCGCTAGTTGATGCTTATCGCAGACATGGACATTTAAAAGCAAGCATTGATAATGTGGATTTCAGAAATGAGCAACGGTAAGTAAAGTTAGTATTTTAAATTCATCACCAATAATAAATAAACATAGATATTAGTATTGAATGGAGTCTGAATTTCAAGGAATCAACGTTATCAATCAATGGTTTGCACTGCGGGCGCTGAATGTGTAATTTCCAGGTTCAATCTTTTACTGTTGTAATGATACTCAGCACAATAAAATGTTTCACTGTCATGTATCCTTCTATTTTGGCTTTCTTCTTGGCCTCCTTCCTAATTTAGTTCGGGTGCCAGGGTCGCCGCGCTATGGCACCGCCCAAGCATGTCCTGTAGGTTATAGGTTGTAGTGTAGCCTTGAGAGCCCTGATGAAGTCGTTGTAAAGGTTTATCATTTCTTGACGTATCAGAAACTGTTTATAGTAGCTTCGACATTTTGAACTTTTCCACAAAAACATGTGTGATGTATGTGCACAAATACGTTACATCATTATATAACGTATATAAGAAAATTTTGACATTTAATAAAATTTATATTGACTAGAGGAAAACACGTCTTGTCGGTTCGTTGTCGGAGGTTTGTAGAAGAATGACGAAGAACAAGAATTAGAGAACGATTCAAAATTTGAAAAGTGAGTGGCCTGGAACCAGAGGAAAGGGTCACACACACTTGATATCAAGTGATTGGACGAACCTGTGGTGTGCTTGGTGGTAAGCGACCCGCTTGTCCGTAACTGTTGCTGTACCGCTCAGAGCTTTCAATCGCAAAGATCTGAGGCGCACTGCGCCTGAGACATAAATTAAAAAGTCCCATATACCTGTAATTTCACCAGCACCCTTACCCTTCAAAACCGGAACATGATAATGTCTACATTATTGCGTGCCGGCAGAAATAGGTAAGACGGCAGTACTTCCCCGGACAAACTCTTTCACAACAAGCTCTACTGCTACTTTTTAGTACCAGTAGAGTTGCTAGGAAAACACCTACTAAATATGTATTTTAACGTGTTAATATAACATCATCATCATCATCATCTTATACAATGGCAAATAACTATAGCAGTTCTATTTATTTTCAGAATCGTAAAAGAGCTGAATCTAGAACGGTACGGTTTAAAAACAGGTGATCCTGTGGACTTTGGACTTCTGTATGGATACAATGGGCAAAAGGCAGTGGGTGATTTAATACAAGAATTGGAACTAATCTACTGTGGAAATATTTCTTACGAATTCACGCATTTGGAGGTATGAAACGCACTTTATGATTTCTTCAGCAGAAAAATCAAGATTTTTATAGGATAAACTTCGTTACTGGCACTCCTATGTGATAGGAGAAGCAGAAACTTAACCCAGTAGATATTAGTCTTCGAGTATATAACCAAAAATAGAGACGAAATGTCGTTTAATTTCTTTGATAGTATTTTGCCATACCCCAATTCGAAACAATTGACGGGCGTCGTTAATTGTTTCACTTCAAAACAACCTGAAATTGAAAAATGTCATATTTAATTACCGATGAAATGTGATTCCGTTTGTTTTGTAATCAGATGTTTTGCTGTTTTTCCCACACCGCCGAATGGAACAGCCCCCCATAGTTAGAGATATTATCATTATTACAATAAATACAGAATATTTTTGGAATATACGGAGACGAACACACGTACGCTGAAATAGTACAGCGCCAACAACTCGCCTATTGTTGGCGCTGTACTTTTTGTACTAGCTTTCTAATTTGCGATTTCGAATGGCCCTTATTTCGTCTCTATTTCTGATTATACACTCGATGGTATTAGTTTACCTTTGCCAGTAGAAGTAATTTCATCTATTGATGAAATACTTCAAAACGCGCGTAACCGCTGCAAACGCACGTCGTCACGCGTTTGGAATTATAAGCATTGGACAGTATACCGGTTCAGATGACCACGCGTTATCGTTCACTGCGAGTACTTGCGCGCACTGTGCGTTATCTCTGATCATCAGAACGTTCCTACGCGGATTCCGACAGGTGTGTGTCCATCTGAACCCAGCCTTCTTGTTCTGGTTTTCTCTAGTTAAGTTCATTTTTCCAGTCAGAAACTGAACGAGAATGGTTCGCACAACGTGTTGAAGGAACACCAGATCCAATCGACATGGATAGACGAAGAGAAATTGCCGCGGAGCTTCTACGGGGTCAAGCTTGGGAGAAGTTTTTAGCTGTCAAGCTCCCAGCTGTTAAAAGATTCAGTGGCGAGGGCGCTGAATCGTTACTTACAATATTTTCTACGCTGTTTAGACTTACTTCTGCTGGTAAGTGTTGCAACACCTTCTTCAGATTGCCAGTCAATTACTAATAATTGGGTAAATTATTGTTAAATCATCAATCATTCTAGTATTTAATTGGGAAGAACGTAATTTTGAATTTAAAAGATGAGCTTATCAACTAATTCGTAACTCATTCTGTTGTGAGTACACAGGCTGTATAAACGGTGAGAAATTACAATATAAATATAGTTTCACTCACAGAACAATAAATGCAATGAAAGTGGTTAGTTAGAGCCCGACGCATGCCAACTATACAGGCTGTATATTTGAAAGTGAGACATACTTGTAGAGTGCGTTATATTCCTGATTCTGAACCCAAGAAAATAATCAACTAATGAACTTAAAATTTACAAAAAAAAAATATTTTTTTCATCGACTACTACTTGTGAACAACATTACTTATCGAAATCTATGCACGCCACTATTTTTGCTCCGACGGACGCAGCGGCGAGAGGCGCGGCGACACGGCGGCGAAAACAAAGCACAGGTCGGCACTGTTTGCAGAGACAGTGTACGCGCGACTTTGGCCTAGCAAAGGCACGTAAATTATTTGTACTTCCGCTCGCCCGAACACTACGCCGGCGGCGAAGGGGCCCTCGCCTGCAAAATGGATATTTATTCTAACGTCGAATTGACTGAGATGGTGCGACTTTACGCAACAAGTGGTGATAGTGTGAGGCGAGCTATTGAAATGTTCCCAAATTGGAGTTTACGCGGAGTAGGTGAATAGTGTCGACGTTGTTGCATGAGAGAATTATCTCAGCATTTTATACTGCGAGACAAAATGTGTTTGTGTTGACCAATTTAAAACATAATTTACTACGACGTGCTAGTCTATGCATTGTGGAAAACGGTGGACATTTTGAACACTTCTCCGTACCACGTAAGTGTAAATAAACTGTAAATAACTAATAAAAAAAAACCTTTTTAAATAATTTGATTTCACATTTTTAACTACGCCAAAAACCTCAATTCTTATTAAATGATAACTTAATTATCTTTTTAGTACTTAAAACATTTCGATGATAGTTCATAAGTAAAAAATTAACATAAGCTAAAACGTAATCATTTCGATAACAGCTTTTTCATCATAACATAAATGAGTAGGGTAGGTGAGAGAGAGATGTGAAATCATTGTTATTGTGGCTGTCTCACTCGGCGCTCGCTTGCTAATATTCCCAATGCACTCGAAATCAAGCGTAAAGGGAATCGGTTTATTCCTATGTACACTCCAAAACAAATTTGTTGATTTATTTTTTGTTCTATCCCATATCCTAATTTTATTTTAGTCTATGTTAAGTTGTAACATGATTTACTATGACATGCATGAATATGTCTCACTTTCAAATATACAGCCTGTATAGATCTCGAAAGACCTATCTGAGCTCAGTCCGCCATTTTTTCGTTGTATGGTATGGCTGTGTTATTCTTTCGTGCAAATTCTATAAAATCCTAGAAAAATACCTTATTGTGCAGTTTTGGAGTGCAAAAATCCACAGCTGGCAGACATCCGCACCCGTGGTGGTATTTCATATCATCGGAAAGTCTTATTTTAATAAATTTTCAATTTTCTGTTTACCGAAATAATTTTTTGTTACAAGAAACGAAAGTAAAACTATGCCCGGTAAGCTATTGGAGAACTAAATAACTCCAATTCGACGTGGTTCAGAAATTAACCACTAGATGGCAGCACATTGATTGAAATTTCTATATAATATAATAAAATAAAAATAAGTAAAACGTAAATAATAAGTAGCTTGTAATAATAGGTATTGATGGTATTGAACTTTCAAGGATATGCCAGAGTAAAGTTTAAATTATATTGACATTCCAGAATTTGTTGTCTTTTTAAATTTGAAACTGCGACCAATCAATGTCAAGATTTTGTAGTGTTTCAAATTAAGAATGTGTAAGTTTTGGCGACATCTGTTCTATTAGTAATCGAGGCCTAAGGCACTTCCATTGCGTTTTTTCTTCCGTGGTTTCACTGTGTCCGATCAAACATAAGTCATACGAACATATTGAAGGCATACTGTACATTTACTCAAGTGCACTTCAGCAAACTAAACTAGGTGTAACAGTTACAAGGACGTGCACACATGGATCTAATAAGTCGATCAAGAATTTAAAACGCGGCGATAGTGATTTTAACTATAATAATATGAAATTGTACCCAGATGTCAAAATGAAAGAAAATAAAAGTAGTACACCATTGACTTACAAATAAATGGACGACGGGTCTAATACAAAAACCACGAAAAAAATGTCCCAAGTCAACCTATTTAAACGTAGTGACATGTAAAGGAATATGAAAAAGCTAAAACGTTGAATTTAAATTGTAATGTCATCGCAGTACTGTCTAATTTTGCTTGCTTCGCTGTCAGTCGAACAAACGAAGACTAAAGCGTGAATGACGCTCTGTATACAATTTTAACGCCCTATAAATTCGGACACTTTTTAGCGCGGACCCGACGTCCATATAATTGTAAGTCAATGCTATGAGTACATATGTTTTGACGTTATTAAAATATTATTATCGTGTACTACATTGACTATATACAGAGCGTCATTCACGCTCTAGTCTTCGTTTGTTCGACTAACAGCGAAGCAAGCAAAATTAAACAGTACTGCGATGACATTACAATTTAAATTCAACGTTTTAGCTTTTTCATATTCATTGACATGTCACTACGTTTAAATAGGTTGACTTGGGACATTTTTTTCGTGGTTTTTGTATTAGACCCGTCGTCCAATTATTTGTAAGTCAATGACTCATAAACATAAATATTTAGTCGTAAAAGTCGTATCATTACAGAACGTTTAATCGAAATCAAGAGACAATTAAACTCATTCTTTATTCAAATTAAACGGTCTGGTATAACGTAGTCAGCGGTTCATATATGTACATATTGTTAGCATAATTCAAACATTTTTAAGAGTCCCTTTAAATATTTCCATGACTGTATACTGTCAAAGGTTATAAGGGCGCCTTCAAATTAGACGTTTATAAAAGCGCTGCAGCTACTCATTTTCATACATTATACTAAACACAAACTAGGATAACCCCAGTGACACTTCATTTGACGTTTGACATAGGGATGAGTTAAGTCGATATATTTTAGTGTATTTGTTTTTTGAAGCAAAGGTATTTATTATGAACAATGTACAGACGTGTGAACAGTCTTGTATTATATTGAAGTCATAAAACACACCACAACTATAATTTAAATTCAATTGATGTTCTACTAAATTCCAAAAAAACTTTTATCATGTCAATAATTTACAGGTTTCGAAAAAGTAATATCACTGACATGTCAATTTATTGCCTATGATTAAAATTCATACTTTAAGAATTCATACTTTAATGAAGAAAAGTTGTTATCGATATACCTCATCTCTAGCAAGTGCAGAGTAATGAAGTAACCTTTGTACGTTGTCGTAAAAATTAATAAATTTTTGAAAAAAAAGTTTCCGCTCATTGCTCAGAAATAAACATTAATTTGGTGTTATTTTTTATTTTAATTTAATTTATTTACCTAAGCAATGGCTATTCAAACGAGGCTTATAAAAATAGTTTATGAAATACGTTGTGTAGATTTCTACTGTCACAGGAACATCCTAGATTATGTTTAGTATAGAAGCGTGGCTGCCGCACCACAGTCGCGCCACTGCACCGCTTCTACAAGCATCTAATATGAAGACGCCCTTATGACAATGAAGTTAGAATTTGTCATTTAAAAATTCGGACACTGTACACTAACTGTACACTACAATTCCCATTGTTATTAGAGTTGAATAAAGACTCAGTCCTTGCGACCGCTTTTGCTTCTAATTACTGGTCTATAGTGATCGGTTTTCCTAATTCATTTTTTTTTTTTTCTAAAAACCATACTTTCACTAGAAAACATCGAATATGTAACCTTGGCCCTGCCACATCGCGGGAAGCTGAGCGCAATGGTGACACTCCTCAAATGTCCCCCGGTGAAACTATTTCATAAATTCAGTGGCCGGATGGAGTTTCCTGAAGAGACGGGCGCCTCGTGTGACATTGCCTTACACTTCAGTAAGTTTACGATCACCCTTAGGCTCAATTTACATTACTGTGGAATGGAATGGAAGCTGAATTTTGTAACAAAATTGTACATATCAAGTCAACTCAATATCAACTTTATGTCAATTATGTGTGTGAGAATTCTCCGGAAGACGTGCGACCAGGGCCCCGGTCTGCTATTTTAAAGCATCTCAATTATGTATCGAGTTTCAATGACAGAATTTCGTGTGTTTGGTATTCTGCTCTTCAATAGCGAGTCGACGGCACGTCGATAATGTAGTTATATTTAATTTATTATATAGTTATACATAATATTATACATATATATAATTTGAAGATTAAATTACTGCTTAAACGTGATAACAATTAGGATAAATGCATAATAATTTCCATGGTAATTTTAGTAAGAGGATTTCGTTGAATGAATGAATACCATCCCTGCCATTCCACTAACACTATATTGAGACTCAACTGCCATTGCAACTAGATTTTGAAAAGAATAACAAAATATTACCACAATTGCCATACCATAATCTCGGTGGATTCTCAATGGAATTACAAAGACCAGTGGTTTCAAGAAAATTCTCGCAAAGTCGGTAACGTTACACAATTGACATAAATTTCATTATGCTATGTACAATTTCGTCACAAAAACTCGTTTCCATTCTATTCCACAGCAGTGTAAATTGTCTTCTTCCTCGAAAATATTGTAATATCTGTGTAATCTTTGTCTTATATTATGATATCTGTTTGTAGGTCTCTCGTCGGATATTAATGTAAACAACAAGACCGTCCGGTTTTCTATGGTCAACAACCCATCTCATTTGGAGGTAAGCAATCATTGGTTTCTTTACATTACAAAACGTTTTGTTATGTATGAACTACTTGCGTACCTATCAGTTATTTATAATAATGAATTTTTGATCAATTTTATTTATTTCAGATAGCAAATCCGGTGTCAATGGGTAAAGCAAGGTCAAAGCAGTTACAACTTTTAGAAGGAGATTACTCTCCTCATGAATCGTCCAGACTTGGAGACAAGGTCTTCAATGTGCAGGTATTTGATTACATAAACTTATGACGTCTGACTCTCCTAATGTCGAGACCTTTCTTTCTTCTTCTCCTAAGGTCCACACGCCCGAAACTCCATACAATGGTAGAAAGTTATTAACTACTACGTCTTTATATTTTTTTATTGTTAGCTTGCACATGTACAGCCTGTACCTAAGAAAGGTAGTCATGACGACCCATCGGATTATCGACCTATCGCAATCACCTCCATCTGTAAGACTATGGAGCGCATATTGAACAGCCATCTCCTTGGATAACTCGAAGATAACGATCTTCTCAGTGATCGACAGTATGGTTTTCGCCGTGGTCGATCTACTGGGGATCTTCTTGCCTATGCCACACATTTATGGGGCGAGGCTGTCGAGAAACGCGGTGAATCGCTTGCGGTGTCTTGGCATAGCCTGTTAAACAAGCTTCCAGCTTACGGAATTCCTGTTGGCTTTTGCACATGGATAGGCGATTTTCTGAAGGATAGGTCAATCCGTGTAGTTGTAGATGGTTATTCGTCTGCTCCTCATGGTATAAATGAAAAACCTCAGAGATCTGTCCTCTCCGCCACTCTATTTTTGCTGCATATCAACGACCTGCTGCTGATGCCTGGTATCTTTGGGTATGCAGACGACAGCACAGTGGTAGAGAGTTATGTGCCAGACGCACGAGACAGCAGCGAAGAGATCCGGTGTAAACGAGATGCGATGGTCATCCGGTTGAACCTGAGCCTGAAAGCGGCTTCCGACTGGGGAGATGCGAACACAGTCAGGTTTAATGCGACTAAAACACAGGGGTGTCTTTTCACATCAAACGGATTCCTCTACACCTTACTCCGACTTTCCGAGATGTATCCATGCCGATAAGGGACCACCTTGAGCTACTTGGTCTGGTCTTATCATCCGAACTCAACTTTGGGCGATACATGGTGTGCTTGGCAAAATCTGTTGCCAGAAAACTGGGCATTCTTTACAAGGTCAGGCGGTACTCACACCTGAACAGCTTTTAAATCTGTATAAACATTGACTTACAAATAAATGGACGACGGGTCTAATACAAAAACCACGAAAAAAATGTCCCAAGTCAACCTATTCGAAATTTAAATTGTAATGTCATCGCAGTATCGCGCTGTCAGTAGAACAAATGAAGACTAAAGCGGAGTTTGGCGCTCTGTATACGATTTTAGCGCCTTACAAGTGCGGACATTTTTTAGCGCGGACCCGTCGTCCATATAATTGTAAGTCAATGTGTATAAAGCACAAATCGTGTATGAAGTATTGCTGCCATCTTTGGGACGGCTCTGCCCATTACCAGTTAGCTGCCTTGGACTCGGTGGAGCGAAAGGTAAAAAGACTTATTAACAATAATTCTCTTGTGGAGCCGAAGCTACAAAATCTCGACTATCGCAGAATAGTAGCCTGCTTGTCGGTTTTCTATCGGATACATTCGGGGAGTGTGTGCAAGAACTTTTCAACTTAGTACCACAATTTAGTCACCGTTCCTCCTTCGGTCGACTAGAAGGTCCGGAGCACTCCATTATTATATTGTTGATATTCCACCTATTCGCACTAAGCAATTTGCTTCCTCCTTCCTGATATGTACGGCAAATGCATGGAATGCTCTGTATTTCCCGAAAAGTACAATTTGGAGCTATTCAAGACTAGAGTGAATAGGCATTTTTTTAGGCAAACACGTCGCTTAACATCAGGCGAGATTATGGCCAAGCGTGTGTCTATTATATATAAAAAAAACGTACAGCAAGACGCTGTTTGTACACGTGCAAATGTCTTTGTGAAGTGCTAGGGTTAACCATCAAAAATGTATTGTATCATGTAAATAATTTTATTATTACTTAGACTAATGATTAATAAATATTAAATACTAAAACTACAGTCAATTTCATTTAAGTTAAATAAAGTCATGTAGCTTAAACTAATTTAAAAGACCTAACATAATTGAATATAAAATATTACTTACACTAAAATACCTCCATTTTCTTTTAAATGTTTTATCTCTAAAATAATCTGTTATGAAATTGCATTATATTGAAAATATTAAATCTAACAAAAATATTTTTTAACGAAGGAGACTCCTCTCTTTATCTCATTTAAATGAAAATAAACCGCCGTACCCACATGATAAAAATTCATCCATCCATCCATCATATATAGTAACGTACGTTCGTAATAAAAAATTGTTTAAACAGTCACGTCCTTATTGGTGTTCCGTCTATGTCGCAACAATATGCGGACGCGGTGTGGTATCTAAAGCTAGCGATGGACGGACAGTGATTTTCTTGTTCCTTTTTTATTGTCTGCTTTGTCTGTACCCAAAAGCATCAATTATAACACACCTTGATTATTTCACTTGCACACATGCACTTTCAAATCAGTCCAAAAACACAACACCCACTCTTAATTTTCTTGACTCGCATTGCTCCTTAATTTGTCAATCTAACGGTTTAAGTCACCCTTACAGTGCACTAACTCTTTTTTATGAATATATCCAGCATCTTTCCTTCATATATTTCTTTTTCCCATGTCCCAAATGAACAGTTGTACTATATCTACCTGGTTTTGGAACCACTGACTTCCTTTTTGTATATAAAATATTAAAAATTCGATTGGTGCTGGTTTCCCATAGCAGCAAAATTACTATCCGCGAATACGGGTAAATCCTTTTGTGTGTTGCGTGACTGGTTAAAAACCAATCAATAACTAATTAAGTACTATAACTATATCTTTCTCTACATATACTTAATCTTACACTTATACGTTTTCTTTTGCAATGTTAATACATTTGAAATTTACAGTTTCATGGCGATGCTGCTTTTGCTGGACAAGGAGTGAATCAAGAAAGTCTAATGATGTCTCAAGCACCACATTTTGATATCGGAGGCTCGTTCCACGTTGTTGTTAATAACCAAGTAAGTTAGAAATTCTTTAAAAAATGTATTAGCATAGCTTCAAAAGTGGGAACGCTGCCAACATCTTGGATACTTTGCCGCGGGGACCCAATTTTATTCGTCTAATTTAATCCTAGTATTAGTTTTTTTTTAATTATGTTTTGTTTCCAGTTATCAATTTAAATATTTTATTTTGAATTTACCAAAGAACAATTAAATTTACCGTACGTACTTTTGTAAATATTTCATTTAAACAATACAATATTTACAAAAATATGCATAAAAATAACAGTAACTACATGCATATATGTGAAATTTTATAACTCTCCTATATAAACATAAAAATATATCGACTAATTTAAATAAAATTATTAAAACTCTTTTGAAAACATGTCAATTTGCAGATGTGCCCTTATTATAACCAACGTTGCGATATTATTACAATTTACTTTTATAAGGTTTTTTTGTTCTTATGAAAGTTACACAATACTCATAATCACACCTGTATTCACAGGTAGGTTTCACACTACCAGCAGATCGTCGAGGGTCGTCACGTTATGTTACTGATGTAGCTAAAATGATCGCTGCTCCTGTGATCCACGTCAATGCTGATTATCCAGAGGTAAACTCATATTCACATTAAAATATTACTTAGTGTTTTAAGTGTTCTGTTAAAATGCGCATGTAATATATTTTATGTCTTTTTCAGTTGGTAGCAAAAGCAACAAATATAGCATTCGAATACCGCCAGAAGTTCCGCAAAGACGTATTTATAGACTATAATTGTTACCGGCGCTGGGGACACAATGAGATGGATGAGCCTACCTTCACTAGCCCACTGCTTTATAGACTTATACAGAGTCGCAAGTAAGTAATCAATCACTGATAAAATAAAAAGTAATTTAGGGTACCACAGGGGACTGAAAATGATCCTTTATTATTAGTAATACATAATTATATATACGAACCTACATTCACCAGCCTGCTGACGCCTTAGAGAGTCGCAATCAAGTAAATAATTCATTGAAAGAGAATAAAACATATTCTGAGGTACAATAGCACATTACACTGGATTTTTTAAATTTGTGTTCGGAAATTATGAGACTATGAACACACCTTTAGGGCATTGCAGTACAGACTCATTCAAAGACACAGATTAGATTTCAATTTAATTATTAATAGAGTATTTAAATTTCCACAGGGCGCTATACTGAGTCCTGTGATTTTTACAATATTAAAATGAGTAAACATCGGGACCTCAGTATGCTATTCTCAAATCTCTATCATTTACTTTTTATCGTATCCATTATTGGCGAATGAAATGTATATAAATATACATATAAAGAAATATGCAGAAACACCCTGGCAAGTTAAAACGCATTTAATTCAAGATAGTGACTGAATACAATACTGAATCTAAACTGAACCAGGCGTAGCAGAGGCAACTACCAAAACTTTGTAAAACAAAGACAGCCGAAAAATATTTTGTAAAAGGAATGTAAAATGTAAAAAAAAACTACAACTACGAACGAGGCTGCACCACAACTGGTCGCCAACATCCATTACTTTTTCTTTTATTTTCCTTTAAATCTAAGTTACTAAAATCCACAAAGAACAGCCCTCGTAGATTCGCGCGTCTCGGGTAGAATTTTATTCTCAGTTATATTGCTCGTTAAATATTTGCAGATCCATAACAGACCTTTACGCAGAAAAATTAATACACGAAGGAATATTAAAAGAAGATGATGTCAAATACGTTATAGCAGAATACACTGCCTTCTTGCAAAAGGAACTTGACGCTTCATCAACGTATAAACCGGAGGTTAGTACCGAGAGACACGCTGATATTGAATAGAAAGAAAATACTCATTATTACTCAATCACACACTGATCTCGAAACTAGTGGCTTTCTTTTACTAATATTGCCGGTGTATCTAAATTGAAACTAGCGTCACTAGCCAAAAAGTATATACCAGAAACAAATTGGAAAACTTCGTTGAAATTGCGCTTGGGATCTTCACTTATTAAGCGCTCAACTAACCGCTAAGACGAGATTATCTAATTGATTGTATTATCTCCGTAGCAAATATCGATTACAGCACAAAAGAATAACAGTGTCAGATTTTGCTTTCATCGTCGTTTTTAACAATTCAAAATTAATGCAAAAGAGATCCGCTGACGAAAGTACAAAATTGGATCACACTGATTTCAATTATGTCAATCATATTTCTATTGACTCTGATTTATGTGAAGGATTTTCGCTGTCGCGGAGGAAGCTGACAGTAACAATATAATTGGATTGGCTGATCCTAATATTACACAGAATTACTCAAGATAACATTAAAATTTCGGGATCAAAATATCTGGTGCTTCTTAGTCAAATGCATACGTTGAATCATAAAATTACACTAGAATTCAAGTTTATCCGCAAAGGTATTTATGTCATTAGTCTAGTTCCTAATTTCAAATAAGTATGTAAGTGACAATATAAACAATATAAAAGACATAATACAAAATATTGAACGTAATATTCAGCTTATTATAATGTTTATTACAATATTAATAAGGCACTTCATTCATGTAAATTTATGGTTATGGTTAAACTAACTTTCGTTGTTAACAAACATTTGTATTTTCAACTCTATAACCCTGGGTGGGTTATAGAGTTCAATATCAACAAAACACAATAGATTACTTAACCACAAAACTCTATTAAACTTAATTGTTTACGTAGGTTAATACCTATTCAAACCATGTCTAATAAGTAGTGCAAATAAAGTTAACAAGAAGATATTTGTGTTCGTCGAAATTTAAAACTTATCTTAACTTATTTAAGGTCTTATCTTATAAATTTTTTTTGTTATTTTTTTAAATATTTTTTTGATATTTTATAGGTATCATATTTTCAAGACCAGTGGTCGAAAATAGGACCGGCACCAAAAGCGGTGGAAACCTGGGACACAGGTTTCGATACTGAAGAACTGAAGATGGTTGGAAGAGTTTCTGTTACATATCCTTCTGATTTCGTAAGTAACACCGTGTTATTAATTAAACACTCAAAACGCAGCCTGTGCTACAACTTTGTGCTTTTTTTATTTTCTACATGTAGCCATATTAATTATGTAAATTCCTTTATTTAAAGCCATAATAATGTGTTAACAATTAACTTGAAAAAAAACATGCTAAATATTCTGCCATGGAGCCGATGTACGACTTCATACCGGTCGAAGTCGAGACATGTTTAAAGAGTTGGGTCACCGACTCAGAGACAGAGGCTGCGATCATTGCTATGGGTCGTACCAACTGGTTGCTGAACCAACTGGTTCAGCAAGGGTCCATTGCCATTCAGCGAGGCGACGCTGCCAGTATAATGGAAACGATTCGGGACACGATCTTTTTTCGATTAGATTAGTTTTTTAGGTTAAAAATCTCTTGCAAATCCCAGTTTTTTTAAAATATTTTAGTACCTATTGACTTGAAAAATTAACCAAAACAATTATAATATGAAGTTTATTGACTACCACGATGTTTTACTACCATGACATTCAATTTTTATTTTGTGAAATTACTCCACTAGTTTGTTATAATTATTAATACAAACATCGAACACAGAGAAAAATTCATTCGCCTGCAGCATCATCTGCAGCCGATATCAGGCCGACGTTCTCCCAATTAAGCTACAGTACAAACCAGCAGACCAAACGATTTTTTCTGTGTGCTGGTTCAAAATCTTTGTATTTGTTTGTTTAACGACTTTTTGCCATAGCGCTACCGAGTATATAACCAAAAATAGAGACGAACTAAGTGCCCTTATTTCGTCTCTATTCATCCAACCCTGGCAACTCGTCAAGTAAATGGGCGTTATATCATTTTTAAATATCAACTCTCGTTTGCGCTGAAATCACAAATTAAAAATATGAAATAGTACAGCTCCAACAACTGACCTGTGTGTACATCTCCGTATATTCCAAAATATTCTGTATTTATTGCAATAAAGATAATATCTCTAACTATGAGGGGCTGTTCCATTCGGTGGTGTGGGAAAAAATCTAATTACGAAACAAACGGAATCACATTTCATCGGTAATTAAATATTAAATATGTAATTTTTCCATTTTCATTCATTATTGCAAAGCTCAAGTTAAACTGGTGGATTTGAAGTGAAACAGTTGACGATACCCGTCAATTGTTTTGAATTCGGGCTGGCCAATCGGAGCGCAGTTTATATCTATCAGTTAAAAAAAAATTCTTAACATAAATAACGTTTTCATACGTGTACTGTGACGCTAATGTTATACCTAATGTTAATCTTTTTCAACCTACCGCTCAAATATCCCTGTAAGCATACGAAATTTATCAAGGCGCATACATAACCACAGCAATTAACCTAACAGAATAGACCCCAATTAGACTTCATGTAGAGCATTAACCTAAAACTATATTGTATTCAAAGCTGTTTTAACATTTAAGCAAATAACAACTTTACTGCGCAAATGGCTATTACAACGATTTTACTTTTATATTGGCTGAATAAAAGAACTCTAATTTGATAATTACCGTCTTATAAAACCTATTTAATGCATATAAACTTCATTTTAAATAGTTTAGAAACTGATCTTAGACTACCTAAACAAGTAACTATAACTTTGATAATATATTTGCAATTATAACGTGTTGGTATTATTCCGCATTCCGTGAAAAGAAATGTTGTAAAGGTTTTGCTTGCTAGAGAAAGCTCACTCAGATGAGTATAATTCGATCAAGTAATATAATTTGGTATTGGTATTAGGGTTTCTGTCTATGCAAAGCCCACCTGGGTATGTATGTATTGTCCACCCTAAAACAACGCAGCTGTGTTCCAGAATACAGACCAAAGCAGTGCAGTTCTATACAGCTGCTGTGGGATACAGGAGACTTAATATGTTATCACATTCCCATAATCATCATCAACCCATTTACACGTCTCACTGGTCTCCTTCTCCTGGTCTCTTCACTGAAAGGCTCATAAATTTCAAATTAAATTTCACATATAAATTCTACGAAATTCAAAGGTGGGAGGCTCTGTTCGAACCCACGACCTCTGCTTGATATTTATTTAATTATTATTTTGAAATGGCAAGGCATTTACGTTATTCAGGACTGCTTTAGGGATGGGATGCTTAGATGATTTGGACACGTAGGAAAGATGAATGTACCAAGCACATCGAGTATATAACCAGACATAGAGACGAAATGTCATTTAACTGTGAAAACTGCGCTCCGGTTGGCCAGCCCGAATACGAAACAATTGACGGGTGTTGTCGATGGGTCTCATCCATCGTTTCACTTCAAATCGACCAGTTAACGTGAGCTTTGCTATAACGGACGAAAATTGCAAAATTACATATTTAATATTTAATTACCGATGAAATTTGATTCCGTTTGTTTTATAATTAGATGTTTTGCTGTTTTTCCCCACATCACCGAATGGACCAGCACGCCATTGTTAGAAGTGTCTTTATTACAATAAATACTGAATATTTTTGGAATATACGGAGACGTACACACAGGTCAGTTGTTAGCGCTGTACTATTTCAGCTTTCTAATTTGTAATTTCAGTGCAAACGATAGTTGATATTTATAAGCGACGTATCACTGATAAGTTACCAGGAATGTATGGCCCTTATTACGTCTCTACTACATACGAACTGGCCACCTTGGATTCAGTCGACACGCGTGCCAAGAGGCTTATATAGGTGACTCGGAATTGGTAAAGGCGAAACTGCAGAGCCTTGAACACGTAAAGTTGTCCGTAAAGTTGCCTGTTTATCGGTATTCTACAGTATTCACAGAGAGTGTGCGATGGAATTACATGATTTAATTCCACCTTTCCAGTTACGCAATTTTACGACGGTTTTCAAGGCACTGCAGCTTCGTCTCTACTAAGCCCAAGTCATAAACCTCTTGAATTTTTAGACTATGACTTTGACAAAGCAAAGATATTTACAAAACGAACTTTTTCTAAGTTTAAGCAGGAAATTGAATTTTAAACTTTGAGTTTACTTCGTGATTCCTTGCTTCAACTTAGACAAAAATCGTTTCGAAAATGCGAAAAATTTACTAAGTCGAAGTCAAATTGCTTTTATAAATCTGAGCCTTCTTCGACGAACGTTAAAATATGTTATGTAATGTGTGTTAATAACGCGAAATGGCAGGATCGTAGCGATTGGAAGACTGTCTCTACGTACCCCTAGGGGACAAAGACATGAAGTGGTTCTTTTATAATACCAAGTAACTGGACGAACAATTCGTGGGCCTAGTGGTAAGAGACTGAGACATAAGTTGACAACTCCCATGTGCCAGTAATTTCCCCAGCACCACCCTACCCTTCAAAACGCAGTAACGCTCACATTACTGCTCGACGGCAGTACCTCCCTGGACGAATTAGCAAGGAGCTCTACTGCAACTAAAACGACGTTTCGCGTTTCGGTTCCGCTCGTACCGCCGATAAGGCATATATAGATAAAGGCATAGCGCTTTGTCGCTCTTATTACATGGACTTAAAGTTTTTTCTGTTCATTTTAATTGCGGTTCGATAAATGTGGTGATAATTCCATACAAACGTAGGAGCGCGGTTTGTATGTGTGCGCGCCCGCTGCGTTGGCGTGTACGGACGCACACATTCGCATAATTTTGCGATGCACTCGCGTTGCAAAGCGCTGGACGTCGTGCGCCTTTCATTATTATGCGCACTATGAGAATATGAGCGTCTGTACACGGCGCGCGGCGAGCCTGCAGAAATACAAGGCGCACTACTACGTATGAATGAAATTACCATACTTGTCTACTTGTCTTATGTACTATAGCTGTCTCTCTTTCTTTCTTTCTCTCTCTCTCTCTCTCTCTCTCTCTCTCTCTCTCTCTCTCTCTGTTATGTAATACCATAAAACAATACCTCAAATAAGGACTTCCACATGATGTCACTTATGTACATCTTTACCTTTCAGAACATCCACACACATTTAGCAAGGACTCACGTAAAAAATCGACTCAAGAAATTATCTGACGAAAAGAATCTTGATTGGGCTACAGCAGAGGCCTTGGCTTTTGGTAAGATCTATAAACGTATCAAGACGTATAATCATACGAGCTATTTTTATATACACCTTTTTGAAAACACTATATTACCATGCGTAAGATTTTCGCGTCAAGAAACAAATATAACATGTCAATTACGACACCGCACGCGTTTGTAACCACAAACAAGACATTAACGGCGAACGAAATGTTTTGTTTTCTTATTCAATTTGTTGCTTTTTTTTTCGTCCAGTAAAAAAATAGGTTACTTAAGTAAGAAAAAACGACTTTGATACAATAGATAGTACATTGTGTATTAAGGTGCATACAATGTTTTTCATCACATTTGCGAGTAAATAGTATGATTGCATTAAGGCTAACTTGACTATAATGCCCGAAATAAAACCCTCGCGCCTTTTTTCTTCTCATTACAGCCATATGGAGAGGAATAATTTCAGTACAGAGTACTAAAAAAACCGACCTCAAAATTACGTGGAATTACGTCTATTTGCTAAGTTTCATTGAAATATCCCCTAATTCGCCACTATACAGGACTTGATACTGGAGATAATAAAAATAGGTTCTCACTACGACACTACTCAAAGTATATCGAGAGAAAAACGCCTTGAATTAGAGAAATAGCAAAATTAACTAAATAATTGCTAAAAGTAATTGCTCCTAAATTAAAGTTAGGCGCTATTTATAAAAATGAATCTTCATGCGTGAACAGCCACCCTTTGAGGTGGATGATTTTCTTCAAAATGAAATGGGACCACTATGGAAATACCCCCTTTCCAACAAAAACAGAATCATGAAAATCGGTTCACAAATACCGGAGTTATCGCGTAACATACTTACAAAAAAAAAGAACATACAGTCGAATTGAGACCCTCCTCATTTTGTGAAGTCGGTTAAAAATGGCCCGTGGGCTTCATTTGGGGCATTATAGTCAAGTTAGCCTGCATTACAATCATACTATTTACGTACAAGTGTGATGACAATTGTATTTGCTTATTTTCTGTTTTCCTATAATTACAGATTGTAATTAAGTGGGCACTTATTTATTTTACTTTTAATTTTACGATTTTTAAAGTTGATGTTATCCAAAATTTTTAAAGTCCATTTTAATGTAATCTTAAAATTTTGATTGTGATTTGTTATAGTGAATGTTAAAAACTAATTTTATTATATACGATTGATTTTAGTTATTTATCATTATTTATATAGTTAACATTTATTTTACATTTTTTATGATTTTTTAACTTTTAATTGAATTTAAGGCTACTAGCTGCTGTTATTCGAAATAAATTAATTTTATTTTTTAATAACGTGGGCATTAAAAAATAAAATTATTTTTAATAACGTGGGCATGTAAACGTAAAGCATGGTTTTCTGTGTTGTAATTGGTTATATTGTTGTGGTAGTGATATTAACAATACATATTAACATTCCTTACCATCTGTGGTTATTTCTCAAAAATATCTTTACGACGTAATGATCATTGCGTCGTTCCCTTTCTATCATTGGGGGACCAGGCGTAGGCTGCGGTTCCATTGCTACGTTGTGGATGTTCCAAGAATTCGCATGCAGCGTTTCGCTTCCACGTTTACATAGCGAACAGCCATGGAATGGAATTCCCTGCCTGCAGAGTTGTGTCCTGAACGTTACAACTTGGACCTTTTCAAGGCGAGAGTAAATAGGCATTATTTAAGTGTGCATGCTCCATTGTTGACTTCATCGTCACTTTCCATCAGGTGAGATGGAAGTCAAATGGGCATTTAGAATTTAATTTAAAAAAAAGGTTATGAAGTCCATTATCCATTCACCTTTATTTATTTACTTTTAAACCCTGTGTCGCAGGTGCCTTAGACACAGACATAGACAACCACAAATTACACCTAAATTCACGAGATAAATAAATATAGACTATATAATTATATCTCCCGGCCCGGGAATCGGACTCGGGAACTCTGCGTGGCAATCCAGAATGGTAACCATTCGATCATGCAAGCAGCCAAATTTATGTCCATACTATATATATAGGGCAGATAAATTTATGTCCATTACCAATAAAGTGTCTTGAACTATTTGGACAAAGCGACATGAATTCGTTTAAATAATATCAGTACAGTGTACTAGAAAACCGACTTTAAAAGTCATTCATCCCCTAGTTTGCCACCCTTAGAGGTGGAATATTTTCTTCAAATTTAAATGGGACTACTTCTCGCGTACCCTCTTTCCATCAAAAAAGAATCATCAAAATCCGTGCACAAATACCGGAGTTATCGCGTAACATACACACAAAAAAACATACAATCGAATTGAGAACCTACTCCTTTTTGAAGTTGGTTATAACTATATAGAAACACAGCTCTTCTCCACTTAGTAGAATACTTTAGCTTTTCATACATAGATTTCGCATACACACAATGACTGTTGTTTAACGACTTCAAAAAGTTGATTTGTTATACAAGTAAAATAAAAATCACTTTATAAAATTAATTTGTCTACAATGTTTGCAGTAACGACTTTGTTTGGGAAGTCGAACTCATTCATGCGAAGTTTTACCCTTACTGATTTTCAACGAAAATTTGTCCTTATTTATAAGGCTACCAAGGTCTAAAGTACAGTCAAAGTTTATTTAATCTTTGGATTTAGTATTTACTACGATAAGGGCTAGATTAAATCGATAAATCCCAATTGGCGAGTGCCCAAGTTTTATTTTTACTACCGACATGTTTAGCAGCACTGGGGCTCCTTGTGAAAGAATTCGTCCAAGGAAGTACTGCCGCCTTACCTATTTCTGCCGCCAAGCAGTAATGTGAGCATTACTGAGTTCCGATTTTGAGAAGAGGGTGCTGTCGAAATTACCCAGCCAATTACTAAGCCCATGGGACTTTTCAACATGTGTCTCAGGGTGACGGGTGCAGTAGCAGTGTCTATCAGATCTTCGCGATTTAAAGCTCTGCAACTGTTACGGAACGACGTGTAGCCAACCATCAAGCGCACGACTTGTTCGTCCCGTCACTCAATGTTATAAAAAATAAAAAAATCGTCCAGAGAAGTGTTGCCCCTTACTTATTTCTGCCATTAAGCAATAATGTGAACAGTACTGCGTTTCGATTTTGAAGGGTTAGGATACTAATGAAACTACAGACGCATGGGACATTTCAGCTAACGTATAATAATGTATCGAAATTTAGTAGCAGTAGAGCTCCTTGTGAAAGAGTTCGTCCAGACAAGTACTGCCACCTTACCTATTTCTGCCGCCAAGCCGTAATGTCAGCATTACAGTGTTCCGGTTTTGAAGGGAGGGTGCTGGTGAAATTACAGGCACATGGGACTTGTCATCTTGTCTCAGGATGACGGGTGCAGTAACAGTGCTCCTCAGATGTTCGCGATTTAAAGCTCTGAGCAGCACTGGGACTGTTGAGGACAGGCGTCTCGCTTACCACCAGGCGCAAGGCTTGTTCATCCCGTCACTTGATTTCTTAAAAAAATGTGTTGGTTATAAAGTATTAACCAGTTACTGTTATTCCAGGGTCACTTCTTCTGGAAGGTCGACACGTCAGAATTAGTGGCGAGGATGTCGGCAGAGGAACCTTCTCTCACCGACACGTGATGCTGGTGGACCAACAAAACAATAAACTACACATTCCTCTCAATCATATAAAAGAAGATCAAAAAGCGTTCTTAGAGGTATAGTCTCATATTTTATAACTTTTTCTTTTTTTTATAAAAAAAAAATGCGTGACCTCCATCTCACCAGCCGTAAAGTGTTGATGAAGCTGACGATGTAGCATGCACATCTAAATAATGCCTTGAATAGGCTCTCGCATTGAAAAGGTTCAAGTTATAGAGTTTAGGGAATAAGTCCGCAGACAAGGAATTCCACTCTCTAGCCGCTTGCCATATAAATGTGGGAGCATCCACAACAAAGGAGTGGAATCCCAGACCCCGTCTAGTACCCCGATGATAGAAAGGGGGAAGGCGGAATCAATTTATGCCATTCCATCGCACACTCTCCGTGATATACCCTGTAC
>NW_020653492.1:868782-908488 GCF_003589595.1 Hyposmocoma kahamanoa
TATCATTTTTGCACTCCAAAACAGCACAATAAGGCATTTTTCTAGGAGTTTAGAGAATTTGCATGAAATTATGACACAACCACACCGTACAAAGCGAAAATGGCGATCTGAGCTCAGATAGGTCTTAAACCTATAGGTGGCACGCGTCAGACGCTAACTAACCATTTCTACTGTGATTATTGTTCTGCGTTTATTCCCCATCGACGTCTACTTTACACAGCTCTACGCTATGATTAACGCGTTGAATCCTTTCTTGGGCTATAATAATTCTGTGTCTTCAGTATACTAAGTGGTCCGGGTTTCCGATTTTGTCCAGAATATAATTTAACTCAATTTAAATAAAAAAGAAGCTATAACATGTACTCAAGGTATACCTTCCGCTGTTTAGAATAACAAATTACTTGTACTTTGGCTTTCAAAGTCGTCTTATGTAAATCCAAAAGAAGCCAAGAAAGTTAAGATAAGGGATAATGGATATTTTTCACCTCCATCTTTTTATAGACCAATTCAATAAATTCATTTTCTTTCCATGTTCTATTTAACCGACTTAGGACACTCTTTTTTAACTATTTTCGTCAGCGAATTGTATTCATATTTTATAGATACTGTAGATAGAGAGATTCAGTTGTTGTAAATAAATTGGTTAAAAATATTATTATTTTATTTAGTCGGCATCCTCCAAATTGACCTTTAATTTTTTATATTGCAATATCAAATTTATAGATATAAAACTCAAATGTGTTCGAAAAATGTGAATTAAAATAAATTATTCATAAACATTTTCAGTGTTATTAACTCTTCCATACGTCTAAGTGCTGCGCTATTTCACTTTATCAAAATTTTTATTAACTAACGGGGCCACTACTGAGGTAACCCCTTTCAGACGAAAAAGAATCGTAAAAATCGATTGACAAATGTACGAGTACTTGGATAACATACAAAAAACAGAAATACAGAGGAATTGAGACGCTACTCCTTTTTTGAAGTCGCTTAAAAATTGTTTCACTTTCCAATATAATATAATAATAATAACCCACACACTCAACATAGCACCGCACTACGGAGACTCTGTGTCGCGGGTGCCATGGATACACACAAACACACAAATTAGACCCAAACTCACGGGAGAAATAAATGCAGGCCACACAAATATTTCTCACGGTCCGGGAATCAAACCTGGGACCTCGGCGTGGCAGTCCGACATGGTAACCGTTCGGCCACAGAGGCAGTTAAATCAATGTGTAACCATCGCGAATACTTAAGTACTTGATTCTAAGAATGTCATAAATTATGAAACAGTAGGCGGGTAATTTTCAAGTTAGTTTTCTCTTCGTAATTTTAATAGCAATATTATTTAAGTATTGCAGAATATTATCTTGAAGTATTATTTAATATTCGAGTGTAGCAACCTGGAATGATAATTTACTCGAATATTTAAATAATAAAAATTGAAATTTACCGAGATTAGGTAGAGCAACCTTCCTGAAAATGACAAAATGACCCAGTACGTTGATTACATTGCAGTCCGCATTGTCCCTGAGCTTGCCTTAATTCTGTGACTCTAGTGAAAAGGGGTACAAGTCAAAAAAACTTTACAAAGAAACGCGAAAAACACTTAACACTTAATATCGCGTCTCCTTGTAAAGTCGTTTTTTTTACTTGTACCCCTTTTCACTAGAGGCACAGAATTAAGTTTCGAAATGAAGCATTAAAATTTGCACAAGGGAGACTGTTACCGTATTATTCACATTCTTTATTTGACTTAACAATCGAAAAACTCAGGGTTTATAATTTAATTTGAATGCTTAAAATTTTATTTGCAAAAAAGCATACTGCCAGAGACGTTACTGTTAGATAACTACGTACTTTGGGACATAGCAACCAAGCGTATAATCGATACATTAGGACTGTCAACGCTCTTTGGAATTATACGAAATCATGGCAGGAAAAGGAAAAGGGAAGAAAAAAGAGAAGAAAGAAAAAGCTGAAGGTGGTGAAGAAAAGAAAAAAGGAAAAAAAGGAGGCGGGGGTGGTCGAGGCAAGAAAGGAAAATCCAAAGGACGATGTAACGTGGACATGTTAACCGATGCAGCTATGAATAACGTCTATTACGCTTGCCATAACGTCCAGGAGTTGTTACAAGCAAGAGGGTTTCATCCACCTGACTTTAATAAGAAGAAAAAGAAGGGAAAACGATAAGTTACAG
This sequence comes from Hyposmocoma kahamanoa, assembly GCF_003589595.1. NCBI lineage: Eukaryota > Metazoa > Arthropoda > Insecta > Lepidoptera > Cosmopterigidae > Hyposmocoma > Hyposmocoma kahamanoa. The sequence continues at coordinate 870,989 of NW_020653492.1, forward strand.
CGCCTTATTAAACCAGTTATGTGTAATTTAGTTATTTAGTAGGTATATTGGAGTTAATATTCCGTTAATATAGCTATAAGTTGTGTTAAAGATTTGAAAGAGTTTTTGAAGTGTCTGAAAGAATTTACTTTGAAGTTTTTTCGTATATATAGTTCTTTACGTTCACTATTATTAATCGTGATATTTTGATGTTGGGACATATATTTACGGCCTGCGACAAGATGGACGGGCGACCTGACAAAGGTGGCCTGGTGGTACTTTTGTATTATACAGTGGATTCAACTTACTTAACCAAAAAGAACCAGAAGAAAAGACGCCACTGGGTGCTATCGTTCAATAAGAGTAGGTCGAGACAAGTTCTTAAGATTTTTATTGAAATGAACATGCGTAGTTTGCTTTACCGATCCATACTAATTATTAAAATAAACGCTGTCAGACAAGGAATAATTGCCAAACGCACGAGCTCTCGAGCCGCCACTTTGAGAACCCCTGCAGGCAAGTGGTCCTTTCTCCAAGGCGCGCTGCGCGGCCTGTGATACCGCGGGACCTGAGAAGCTAACTTTAGGGGGAGACTTATGTCCAGCAGTGGACGCATGTAAGCTATTAATGATGATGGCATATTCATATGGATTTCTAGAAGTTAAAACTCTGAATTTATTCATCATAAATGCACTTTCAAGAAAGATATTCGATACTCTACAACGTCATCAACTTTTACTTGGACATCAAGTTTTAGACCACACCCCTCGCCTCGTAAAACTCCTTGGAAGCTGGAGATCCTGCCTGAAAACGTTATTAAACCTTCTCCGTGGTCTGAAGCGAAAATGACAAATGTCTTTCTCGAACGTCACGGAAAAGTAATTGACCAACAACAAATCGCAGTTTATAAATCAATGAATTAAATTAAAAGTGATCGATCTACCATCAAAATGAGTACAGTTTATTATCCTACAAGTTGATAATTCAGGTAAGCATTTTTTTTTTTTAATTTTCATCTCTCTTTGTATATAAGGTCAACAATTTGTGGCGTTTGCCCGTTTATGATCAACTTTATAGGTAACTTAAATATTTTAGTTTTTGAGACTGTATGTTAAGAGTCTATACTACCTCAGCTCAAATTAAAATTTTTCCCGTACCAATACTGTTAATTTTGTAGAGTCGAACGGCAGAGACACTGGCTTTATTCCAGAAGTTATTATTTTACAAACAAAATTGAAGCCATTTCAAAAATGTAAAAGTTCAACGTAGTGTATAAATTCAACACTTTCATTGTTATGTGAAATCAACCAAAGACATTTGAGGTGTTTTTTTTATAATACCAAGTGACGGGACGACCTAGCCATGCGCCTGGGTGCAAAACGACACCGGCCTATCCATAGTAATTGCAATGCCACTCAGAATTTTAAATCGCAAATATCTTACGAATACTGTCACCCTGAGACATAAGTTACATGAGTCTTAAGTTTTCTGTGGAAGAAAGTGACACATTCAAAATGTATTAACTTTAAACTGGTATCCATCTACTTTTGTCATAAACATGATATTTCTACCGTTGATTAGTATAAATTAAGCTTCGAGCTTTTAGGTATTCACGATTGTTACACATAGGAAATGAAACTATTTTTCCATATCCAAATCGCATACAATTTGTTTTTTTTTTTTTTAAACAAAACAACGTTTCAGGCCCTTGTCAGCCGTGACCATGGGCCCGAAACATTGGTTATTAATATATAGGTATATATGTATATATAAAATACATATAATACACGTGATTTAGATCCGGAAAACTAGTTTCAGTTCCTATTATTGCACTGCTTGTAAATATTTAGATGTGGAGGGAAGCCCATTTTATTTACTTCTTGTATACTGTCAAAAACCTAACACTTTGGACTTTGGATCGTTTTTATAGCAAGAGACGTAGAATTGAATTTAAGTCCTTTTTTTATAATATCAAATAGTACGAACAAGTCAAGTGTAAGCTACACGCCTGTCCATACCAGTGCTACTCAGAGCTTTAAATCGCAAAAATCTGAGGGGCACTGCCACTGCGCCCGTCACCCTGAGACATAAGTTAACAAGTCTCATGTGTCTGTAATTTTTCCTGCACCCTTAATCCTTCAAAACTGAGAATTGTGTTACTATACTGAATGCTCTCGAGGAAAGGAATAAAGTGGTCCTGCGCTGGGTTCCAGGTCACTCTGACGTCGAGTGAAATGAGGCAGCGGACGAACTGGCAAAGGTTGGTGCTAGGGAAACCTTTATTGAACCCGAACCCTTTGTAAGGATAGCATTCAACCTGGCAAAGCTCACCCTGCTGAACGAGTGCACACACGTCTCCCGACAAGTGTGGCTGCAGAGTAAGAGTCTTGAGTATTTAAAAGCCCTGATAGCTGCCTACAGTGCCAAACACTGTAGAGAAACTGTCATTGGACCGAAATTGCATGAGAATGCTCACTAGAGTCTTAACAGGACACTGTGGCTTGAACAAGCACATGTCTTATTGGGCAGAGAGAGAATAGAGAGTGTAGATTCTGCCACAAAGCGGATGAAACTCCTGCTCTTCTTCTCACCCAATGTTACCTCCTGATGGGCATCCGAAACTATATACTGGGAAGGCACATGGTTGTGGAACCAGAGGACATTAAATCTGTGGGAGCCAGGAAAGTCCTTCAGTTCTTCAATGCTGTCGGCTTTTTTTTTAAATTAAATGGACTTGCTCGTGACCACTACGGTGCCTGTTCGGAAATACAAACGCAGACAGGGAATTCCATTCCTGGGCTGCGTGCATAATAAAAGATGATGAAAAGCGCTTAGTACGCCTGAAGGGAATATCGACCAAGTAAGGAAGATATCCCGCCGTACGTTTGGATGTCCGATGGTAAAAGGGGGCGGGCGGGATGAGCTGATTGAGCTATATAGCACCGAAATATATTCTGTAAAAAACCGACAGACGGGCAACTTTGCGCCAGTAAGCTAAACTATGGAGTTTAGATTCGAGCTTAACGTCCCCAATAAGTCTTCTGGCTCTGCGCTCAATCGAATCAAGAGCCTCAAGTTGATACTTCGCTGAGCCACCTTACAGGTGACTGCAGTACTCCATGCAAGATCGGACTTGTGCTTTGTATAAAGTTAAGAGCTGTCCAGGCGTGGAATTGTGTGTCTGATGTGGGGCTACGTATGCCCCAAGTGAAGCAACCCTAATAATAATAACCCTTCAAAATCGGACCGTAGTAATGCACACGTTACTGCTTGGCGGCAGGACGAAGGTAAGGTGGCAGTACTACCCTGGATACTCTTTCACATGGAGCTCTACTGCTATTATAAGTGTCAAGTTTGACGTGCTCTTGACCCTGTACAAATTACATTAAACATACTAATACCTAAAGTAAGTAAAGTCTGTAAGGATTCCCGCCGGAAATGAGGCACATGTTCTGTCGTTTAAAGGTCAAATCTAATAGCTATTGTGACCTTTACATTAGGCTTTACGTTTGAAAATGTTTAATTAATGGATCAAATAACGATGAAATGCACCGGGAACGACCCGCTTTTTAATTATGAGACATCAGGGACCTATTTAAATAAATTAATAGTAGACTTTTTTTACGGTATTAAGTGACGGCAGAAACAAGTAGTGGTGGTAAGCGTCACGCCTATCCGAATTGCAATGCCACTCATTTAACTCAGAGCTTTGAATCGTAAAGATCTGAGGGGCACGGTCCTGTGCCTGCCTGTAGTTTCACATGCAAAGGATCATAATATTTACCATTCTGGTGGTAAAAATCTGTACATAATTCCGTTCAGGATTTCAATGCCATTTCATTGTGTAGCGTAGAATAGAAGAATAGAATAGACATTTATTACATAGCATAGCATACGCGTACGCTTGGCTCCGATACGGAATTACCATGTGGGGCCGCAGCACTAATGCCGACGACCTCTTCATAATTAAAAAAATAATAACATTAAAATTGCGTCAGAGAGTTTCCTGCAGACCTCATTTTACAAAACTAAACCAAACTCTACCGTCAATATACATATTGGAAATTGCAACGTTTGCTAGAAAACACATATCCATTTTTGAACCAGTTAAAAGTAATCGAAGTGAACACAAATTATCCCTCCCTACACCGAATCTAGAGATGTATAGAAATGATTTCAGGACTGTACTCATATGTAATAAAATACCAGACATATTGAAAATAGAGGACACACTATACACATTTTAAAAACTAGTTAAGTTTGTTCTTTGTATCTAAAAGTTACTTACAACTCAATAAAAGAGTTCTTGTCAGATAGAGCTATGAGCAAAATGGATAAATTTTCTCTCTCACGAACCACATACTTCGAATATACGTACATATTTAGTAATTTTTAACTAATAATGCATATTTGAATTTTTATTAGAGTAAAAGCTAAAAAGTCGTTGAAAAACCAAATACAGAGAAGATCCAACAAACAAGCACATAGAAAAATTCGTGAGGTCCACTTAGTTGGCATATCATCTGGCACGGTTTGCTAGAAGACGTTGGTTCGAATCCGACCGGATCCAAGGAATTATTTCTAATTATTCGATCTTTGTATTGTTAATTGTAGAGTTTTTATTAAAGTATAAATTTGATAATTAAGTATATATAGTTAAGTATATATAAATAATAATTAGATTGCAATACCCTAACAGGATCCATGTTTATATGCGATACCAATCTCTGTACTCATGATGCAATAAATAAATGTAAATAATTCATTGCCGTTAAAATTCCATGTTATGTCCATTCATGATAAAGGAGAGACTATTATGCCACTGCGAGCGGAGCGGGCTCCGTATGGACTCCGAACTTCATAGAAGTACTTCCACAGCAAACGAGTGGGTGGAGCAGACTGAGGGAGTTGAAAGAGTTACAAAAGAGGTCGCAGTCGAAGTCGAAGTCCGTACAGACTCCGTTTGACTCGCAACAGTGAATTTCCTAGAAGTGTTTCAACCGCTAACGAGTGAGCGAAGCGGGCTCGGCGAGTTGAGATGGGTTCACTAACTCCCCCGCACCTCTAACCGCCCCTGCCACCGGCGCGTCCTTTTCGGGCTTCTTTTTCTTGTTATAACATAGAATAGCAAGCATTTACTTAATCATACTCGAAACGAAAAATAAAAAAACTACAATCGCGATTTGAATCCGTGTTACACTCCACAAAGCCCGCTGATAATGGAAGGCGAACAACTCGCTCATCTGACCGATCTCATTTCCCGCCTAGCTCACTCCGCTTAGCCCGCTGACCGCTGCTATATATAGGGTGGAAAAATTAAATTCATTAAAAAAATATGCCACACAAGCGCAGCTATTTTGCACGATTTAACCTTCACTGGGTTCGCGGAGTAGCAAATTAATTTACTTCCATTTTTATTAACATGGACTTCCGCAAAGTAACACCTGAATCTATTAATTACTTAAAGATAGTTTCTTTGTAAAAACAAATGTATGCAATTTAGATTTAAAAAAATAGCTTTATTTCCAAAGCGAAGCAATCGCGAAAACCTAATAACTCGATATTCATTTTCTTCTTCTTTTAAAATATACAAGACCTTCCTTTAGTCTCAATTACTTTCGACTTATTTAACATGACAAATTACCTTGAATTTAATTTAACTGGGCTCACGGGTCAAACGTGACTTCCCTCCTCTAAATATTAAGCATTGTGATACTTATTAATGACTGATGAAAGTTCATGCTGTCGCACACTTTGCACTGTTCTTATCATGAGCGGCATAAAGTTGAATTTCGAGATCTTAAGATCTTAAGAATGTATACAATGTGGCTTTGGTTGATTACGCATAACAGTGAAAGTGTTGAATCAATCACTTTGGGAAAATATACAGTAAAATTGAGGATGCACTGATTACTATACGGTGTGAAAACACGGTTCCTACAAATTTTCACGATAGAAGAAAAACACAAACTTACCTCGAAATTTTATAAATAAACCGCTGTTTCAGTTGATACTTTACATATACCTATGATTTTTTTTATATCAACTGAACTAAATATAATATGTATACTATACGATATACATTTTTCCAATGGGCTTTAATTACGTCTGTAAAAAAAATTCTGTAATAAAGCCAGTGTCCATGCTGCTCAAGCCAAGCAAAATGAATCGTATTAGTACGGGAATAGTTATTTTTAGTTAGTTTTTATTCACGAGTCTCGACGCTTTTTAAGTCTCGAGGAAGACTAGAGACAAGTGAAAATGACAAATCCGGAAGTGTATCAAACGACGTTTTCTAATACATTTGCGAAAAAACTACATTGAAAGCATTGACTTACAATTATATGGACGTCGGGTCCGCGCTAAAAAGTGTCCGCACTTGTAAGGCGCTAAAATCGTATACAGAGCGCGACACTCCGCTTTAGTCTTCATTTGTTCTACGGACAGCGCGATACTGCGATGACATAACAATTGAAATTTCGAATAGGTTGACTTGGGACATTTTTTTCGTGGTTTTTGTATTAGACCCGTCGTCCATTTATTTGTAAGTCAATAATTGAAAGTAAAATAAAACAGTATTTAAAAAAAGTAAATGTAAAAAGTGAAAAAAGTTAGTACTTTTTAATTGGCCAACTTTATTCAATATGGCAACAGTTGCCAGTATTCAGACCCATTAAAATTACTATTTTAGTGGCGCGACGCGCAGCCGTCTGGCGATTACGCGTGAGTATTAACTCTCCTCCGGTCATTGTTAATACTCAATCAGCCATCTTTATGGAAAATATTTTGGTATTTTTAAATGTAACCCGTTGTTTTATAAAACACCTATGCAATTTAAACAAGTAAGATGATTATAAGTACATATAAGTTTTAATGACGAACGACTTACGTCACAAAGCGCATAAATATTAAATAAATATACAACCTCTTTAGTTCTATGTTTAAGACTTCTAACAATAGTAAATTTTTTTTAAATGCAAAAGTAAAAAGCACTAATGCGAAAAATCCAACTTTCGGCACAATTTGTAGTACGAAAAATACCACGTTTTGAGCAACTGTATTAAAAAAAAATTATCTACACGTTAAATTTAAATTGAAACTACGCCACTAACGATAAGACGGTCCGAAGTACAAGCTGTTTACGCAAAATGATATTGATTATACATCATTGTATGACACCATCAACCGATCTAGTAACCTAATTAGTTAATTACAAAAGTGCCTTATATAGTTAACCTAGTGGAGGATGGAAACTTTGATACCCCACTTTTCTCTAATAAGAAAAGATTAGAAATTTGATCTTGTAAACATTGAGCTCATCATAATTTAAACAAGAACTAAAAGTACTAGGACAAGAGTACTTTAAAAGCTTGACACTTGAGATTTTAATTCAACTTTATGATCGTCTGATAACAACGGCTCAAAGTGTCATATTTGATTGTACAGTAGGTACTATTTTCTAAAATACAAAATACGAAGCTATGCTAATTATAATCATAACCATAGTCATCTTTATTTGCTTGTAACACTGTTTTACAAAGATCCTAAATATATTGTTCCTATACATGTGACACCCTGCAAGGGCACTGCAAATTTAGAGAGCAATACAAAATAATGTGAAGCAATCAAAACTTATTTTAATATGAAACAATGATTGAATATTAATTACTAAATAATGATGAGATGGCACTTGAATTTATTTAAAAATTTCTTCTATTTTAAAAAATGCTTCCTAAATTATTTTTTTTAAATTCGTGATGTATTTCGATAACAAAACTTTTCCTAGTTTTTTATTTCATTTGGTACACTTACGTAATTATACGGAGGTTGACGGTTTCATTTCAATGAACTATCGTATTTTATTTTGACGTAATTTTAAAATTACATTTGATTAGGCTATTGCAATTTAAACTTTATTTCAATGGTTTAGTTTTCAAGGTTAATATTCGTCTAAGGTTGCACTTTGATATTCAATATTCTTTTTTTTTATAATACCAAGTGAAGGGACGAACAATTCGTGGGTCTGGTGGTAAACGACACGCAAAGATCTAATGGGCACTGCCACTGCCCGTTACCCTGAGACATAAGTTGATAAGTCCCATGTGCCTGTAATTTCACCAGCACCCCTACTCTTCAAAACCGGAACGCAGTAACGCTTACATTACTGCTTGGCGACAGAAGTAGGTAGGTAAGGTTCCTGGACGAACTCTTTCACAAGGAGTTCTACTGCTAGTATATCAATTAAAATTTTTGGTTTTCTTGAAAACACATGAACATTGTAACCGTGTTTAACAAATTAACTAAAAATATTCGTAAATGAGTCACCACACTTATTACAGCAGAATCGGCTCGAGCCGGTTAGAAAAACCTTTATGTTTTTTTTTTAACGCACACACTCAACATAGCCCCGCACTAGGGAAACCCTGTGTCGCCGGTGCCATGGACACACACATAGACAACCACAAAATACACCCAAACTCACGAGATAAATAATTGTAGGCCATACAACTATTTCTCCCGGCCCGGGAATCGAACCTGGGACCTCTACGTGGCAGTCCGGCATGGTAATCGTTCGGCCACGGAGGCCTTATGTCCATGTAATAAGAGCGCAAAAGTCATAAACTGTGGTTGGCGGAGTTTATTTAATGGTTTATTGCACAGATAAATCATCATCATCATCATCATCATGGCGTCCGTTTTCATACCTTTAACATTGGTCCTATTATGGATCCAAGCGTTGCTCTCTCGTTCTCTCAGGGTTACTCCGAGCATTGTTCTCTCCATGCCCCTCTGCGCAACTCGGAACGTCTAGGCGGACTCTTTGCAAAAGTCATGGTTTAAAACAGATAAAATCACATCTGATAAAAGGAAAACATATACAATAGGTTCTGCGTCTTTGTAAAAGAAATTTATCCTGCGGACCTGAATACATGATACAATAACTAAAATAACGGCCTTACCTGCACAACGAAACAAAAATTATGTAATGCAAAACAATATAAATAGCATTAATGTATTATAAAAAGCGTATTTTATAATATAATACCTAAGATATGTATGAAATGGTGGATAAATAATTATTGGTGTTGTTTACACTATTTGTCACTTATAGTTATTTACTATTTGTAATGTGTTGTTTGTTGACCCCAATAACAAAAAAATAAAAAGTCGTGCGATTCACTTCTGTTTGGGTTGCCTTCTTTTTCGCTCTGATTATTTTATAGGTTTCCCAATTTTTAGGCTCGCCTTAGGCAAGATAAAACAATTTCAACGCTCACCATCACAAAAAATAATTGAAAACACCATTGACTTACAATTATACGGACGTCGGGTCCGCGCTAAAAAGTGTCCGAACTTATAGGGCGTTAAAATCGTACACAGAGCGTCATTCACGCTTTAGTCTTCGTTTGTTCGACTGACAGCGAAGCAAGCAAAATTAGACAGTAATGCGATGACATTACAATTTAAATTCAACGTTTTAGCTTTTTCATATTCCTTTACATGTCACTACGTTTAAATAGGTTGACTTGGGACATTTTTTTCGTGGTTTTTGTATTAGACCCGTCGTCCATTTATTTGTAAGTCAATGGAAAACACGTATTTTTTATATTAACTTAACACAAAAAATCACAAGGAAAAAATATACCAATATGTGTTTTACGTTCGTTTTACGTTTGCTGCTTAATGCGGTTCCTTGTCGGCAAATTCGATGACTCACTTATTGTTCCGATACAAACATTATACTTAAAATTAATTTTTATCGCAATTTTATTTTTGAAAATAACTATATTCACCTGTCGAGTTCTTAGGTTTTCGCGATTGTTGTAACTATCAACCGTGACCATGGGACCCTGTAAAGGGCCCGAAACGTTGATTTATTTGAAAAAAGAAATATACACGATTTAAATTCGGAAAAATAGTTGCATTTCCTATATATTCACCTGTTTGAGTTTAACTGCAATGTTTACTGGTAGAAAATAGTACATACTGTAAGTAAGGTTTTTTCAAAATTATAATTTTATGCTTCTCATGTGAACTTATACGATAAGGCACAATATAATTATTACGAGTATTACTCATCGTGTCCGCAACTAATTTATTTCGTTAACTCGGAAAATACTTGTATCACTTGCGCTGCACCACATAGACAAATGGATATAGTATACCGTTCACTTATGATTGTCAACAAAAAAAATTGAGGGTAGTTTAACCGAATAACACTGACATTGTTGCCGCCCGAGTTAGTAAAATACGCACAAAAAGTTTGCAACCGGCGCGTATGTTTATTGTGTATACATATTTCTGAGAACGATGCAAATATTACTAAAAACCTAACAAATTCCATAGTTTTAAAAGTGGATACATATTTATGATAAAATGATATGGATACATATATTTAACACCAGAGGTGTATACTTTTCACTGGTTGTAGTTTGTTCACTTTTCTTTGAAATAAAAGTATACAATTTTTGAAATAATGTCGTGATTACATATTTTTGAAACCAGCACAAGGTTACATATTTTTGAAATATCTGATGTTTACATATTTTCGAAAATAAGTGAACGTATACATTTCAGTGCACGCGACTGTACGTAAAGTTAACACAGCGCCTACTACTGGACATTTTTAAATTGAACTCCATCGACCAAATCGAAAAGAGAGCTCTAAAGAGTGAATATTACAAGCACTTGACTTTGGCTTTATCTACCTTCTTTTTCTTCTTCCTGACCTTATCCTACGCTAGTTGGGGTCGGCAGAACGATCTAAATTTCCTAAAGCTCTTGATATAATAATAAAAGGCTCTAATGTTGCATATTTAATTTCATTTTACTTTTGAAGCATCTGGGCGAACACCATGGCAGCACTAGCGGTCGGTATAGATCTGGGTACGACGTACTCCTGCGTAGGAGTATTTCAACACGGCCATGTGGATATCATTGCGAATGATCAGGGAAATAGAACTACGCCGTCATACGTTGCCTTTAATGATACAGAAAGATTGATTGGAGATGCTGCTAAAAACCAGGTACCAAAAAGTCAGGACTGGTAGTGATTTTATGGAGTAATCAGGTGCTATATTTTTACTTTATGGAGTTTCATAATCCGAAAGTCCTTTAGTACCTAGGTACCTATTGAAACGTAACCAACTTATTCTTTAATTATTTAATCTCTTAAATATGGAATTATTTTCATTCATTGTTTAATTTTATTCGGTCGCTACGCGAACAAAACATAGTGATCGTCAAATTGCATAAGTTGATTATGAATCGGCACGAACGAACAACTGCAAACAATTGACCTATTTTGAAGAGCGGCAAAATACAATGGACTACTTTTGGCTCCGTGATTGGATTGTCAGGATTTTAATATTTCGAATCCATATTTTGCCTTTGCATTTCTATAAACTTGACTAGCATATTCAGGAAACTCATTTTCCAAAATATGTAGTGTAAAGGAGGGAGGTTCTTCGTCCGTCGGATGAGGTTACCAAAACAAGCCAAGTGAATAGAGGTGGGTGATAAATAACGTCACGATGAAAAAATCACGATGATCCGCCGTCAAACAGTATTATCGTGACTCGTTCCGAAGGAACGACGTTCCAAAGTCACATAGGTGTTCCTCCGTTCCAATAGCTATCCCCGTCACTCACATCACGACATACGTATTTGATACAATACGCGATCTCCGTTCCGCGGTGACTGAGCGCACCACTCGTTATATTTCTTTTCAAATCGGGCCATTTCGGCGATGGGAGTGAATGAAATAGGATGACTTTCTATGCTCATTCACAAGTGTCGTAGGTGCTTACACTACTAGAAAGGGCGGATGAAAAAAATATGCAGCAGTTATTATAAACCTATTTATGAACAAAGTAAAATATTTTTGTAAATTTGTTTTATTATAGGAAGAGTTGGTATTTTACATTTATGTATAATCTACTTTGTGTATTCTACTAGAAATATAATTACATTACACTTTATTGCTATTTTTTACAATCCAAAGATTCGCATTAAATAAGTAACAAACAAAATTACATTAAATACAAAATCGACTTTTTGAATGAAATTGAAACTTATTACAAAGGGAGTAAAAACTTAAATCATTCTATAAAAAACGGCTATAAGTATTAGAAAGAAGCCGGTGGCTAAAACCGTATATCGTGATGTAAGTTATAGGCGTGACAAGGTCAAGGAAGTAACAGTCGTGACAAAATCACGATGATTTATCACTGTGGTTTTTTTGGAACCGGAACGACGACGGTCACGGCGATAGAAATGTAAAGCTATTCCCCATGTCTGCAAGTGAATTGTTCAGAAGACTTTTATTTTCACCTTGTATGTCGCCAATACAATTTCACCCTATATGCGAAGGTCCGGGCAGTTGTTCCCAGAAGGGACTCGACTCCTGTTTGCCTTACTGAGCTGTCTGTATTCTCAGATTTCTCTTCACATTAACAAAATTGTATTCGAGTAGTCACCATTCGAGGGAAAATCTTAACACCGCGATTCAGAAATAACGCCAAATGGGTCAATGCCATCTAGCGGATTCTAAGAGAACTATAGTTCTAAAAGTTAGAACTAAAAGTGAACAATCTGGCTTAAGGCCGTCTATTACATAAAGTAGGTTTGTTACAGTAGTAATTTTCTATTTACGTTGCAGGTAGCTATAAATCCTAAAAACACTATCTTCGATGCGAAGCGATTAATTGGCAGGAAATTTGACGATCCAACGTTCCAGCAGGACAAAAAACACTGGCCGTTTCTGGTGATCAATGACGGTGGTAAACCAAAAATACAGGTAGAATATAAAGGACAAACCAAAAAGCTGTCCCCGGAAGAAGTATCCTCTATGGTTCTATCGAAAATGAAAGAAGTAGCTGAAACGTACCTAGGAGCAAAAGTCAATGACGCAGTCATCACAGTCCCTGCATATTTCAATGATTCTCAGCGACAGGCCACAAAAGACGCTGGGTCAATAGCAGGCCTGAATGTTCTGAGGATTATCAACGAACCAACTGCGGCAGCGCTCGCTTACGGTTTGGATAAAAATTTAACAGGAGAAAAAAATGTCCTTATTTTCGACCTGGGCGGTGGCACTTTCGATGTTTCTATACTAAATATAACTGAAGGTTCGTTATTTGAAGTCAGAGCAACATCAGGAGATACTCATTTAGGAGGCGAAGACTTTGATAATCGATTAATAGATCACTTTGCACAAGAATTTGAAAGAAAGTATAAGAAGAAATTAAAGAGTAGCCCTAAGTCCATAAGAAGACTACACACAGCTTGTGAACGAGCTAAGCGGACGCTGTCTTCAAGCACTGAAGCAAGTTTAGAAGTAGATGCCCTCTTTGAGGGTATTGACTTTTATTCAAAAATCACGAGGGCGCGATTTGAAGAATTGTGTTCTGATTTATTTCGATCAACCCTTACTCCCGTAGAGAAGGCTTTAAAAGATGCTAAACTTAACACGAGAGAAATCCACGATGTGGTTTTGGTCGGCGGTTCAACGCGAATCCCAAAAATCCAAAGATTAGTACAGGTAATAAAGATCATAGATCTTCGTCCCGCTTTATAGCCCACATTAATAATAATCATAGATTTTGTACAGGATTTCTTCAGTGGTAAAACCTTGAACTTATCTATCAATCCGGATGAAGCCGTCGCATATGGAGCTGCAGTGCAAGCTGCTATCCTTGCAGGTTCCAAAGACACTCGTATTCAAGATGTATTACTAGTGGATATCGCTCCATTGTCTCTGGGAATAGAGACGGCTGGAGGAGTCATGACAACACTGATTGCGAGAAACACGAGGATACCTACTTACCAGAAGCAAATATTCACAACCTATTCAGATAACCAGCCAGCTGTCACAATTCAGGTTATATATCTCTAAAATGTCCAAGGTTACAGTCACGTTTATAGTCAAAAAACTGATAAAGCCAAATTACTACTTCAGGTGTATGAAGGAGAACGAGCGATGACAAGAGATAACAATATGTTGGGCACGTTTAATTTGACAGGTATACCACCTGCACCAAGAGGATTACCACAAATCGAAGTAAGTCGTTAGCTTTTATATATATATCATGATATTGCTGATCGATTGTATCCGATAGTTTAAATACTCGGCTTTGGAGCGTATATACAAAAATTAAAAAAACTTTATTCCAGGTAACGTTCGACATCGATGCCAATGGAATCCTGAACGTAACCGCAGAAGATAAGAGCACTGGTCGCTCTCAAGGCATCACCATATCCAATGATAAGGGACGACTGTCCAAACAAGATATACAGAAGATGCTGCACGATGCCGACAAATACAAGGCTGAAGATGAAATGGTTAAAAAGAAGGTTGAAGCAAGGAATGCCCTCGAAGGTTATTTGTTTGGATGCAAGACGGTATGATACTTTTATTTTTTAGCCCCGACGCAAAAAGAACGTTATGTCTGTGTATGTATGACTGTGTTTAGCATGGTAGCTCCTAAACGGTTGGACCGATTTTAATTTAATCAGGTTTGTTCTTACCTATGTTTGATAAACTCTGTTCATCTGTTTAATGATTAACACCAGCTCTTTAGTTATTGTAGTGATCTCAGTCCTAAAATGAATACCTATTTCTATTTTCACTTGTCCGATTGACTTGAAATTGATACACTATGGAAATCCGATGACATTACTATAATATGGTATCCTTGATACATGGAGTATATAACCAGATATAATCGATGCCTCGAATTGATGCCTCTTGTACTTTTTTAACATTTTTGATGCCAGTGCTGAGCACGCGTTTTTCTCCAATACTTAGACCGTAGTCTTGGTTAACCCAATTTAGGGTTGAAAATGATGATGATATGTGTCCATACAGTGTTGCTACGGTATGGTTACCTACCGTAACTGGTTGGTGGTTACATGTAACTGATAGTTGATAATTTGACGTTTTCCAGCATGGTAGCGTTAGTTTCTTTTTTTTCCATTTCAGGGATTTAAATTAATAGCACTGTATGCTTTATTTTAGTTTAGCGTACACGAGTAGAACTCCAACTGCATCGCAACTCGTATACATAAGGAATAGGATAAGTAAAATTTTTACTTTTATATTATTTTCAGGCAGTAGAAGTAGCTGGTAATCGCGTAACAGAAAGTGAGAAGCATACTGTGATAACGGCGTGCAACGAACAGCTTAAGTGGCTCGAACAAAATCCAGACGCGTCGATAGGAGAGCTAGAATCACACTTGAAAACTGCTCAAAATAAATGCCAATCTACTATGATGAAGTTGGTGAATACAACTGGTATTGGCATGGGTCCTCCTGGAGCCATGGCAGGTCCTCCTGGTGGCATGGGAGGTCCTACTGGTGGTATGGGGGGTAGCAGAAGAAGCTCTGGTGGACCTAGAGTCACTGAATTATAAACTACACTTTAACAGGACATTCCTATCAATATTAAAATGAACGTTTAAATGTATAACGATGCTGCGAGCTTATCGTGAGGCAGCAAGGTTTTTTATAATAGTGTTAAAAGAAAAGTATACAAGTTGCTAAATTCTTTGTAAGCAAAAATACGTATTTAATGTCTCAATGAACTCATAGAAAACTGAACTTGAAAAAACTTCCGAAAGTGTAAATTAGTACCTAGCTGTAAGACAAATTTGATTTTAGAGAATATTTTAACGCACTACTGTTACAATTATGAAATTAAATACTACTTATAGAACAATTTTATTCTTTATTTCCTTTGTCCCTTTTGCTAAAAATGACAATTACAATTACAATTAATTGAAAGTTTAATCATTTAAGATAGAAATGAAAAATAAGTAAATGAAACTTTTGGTGTACAATGGTATAAGATTACAGCCAAGTGACAGTTTTGTTTATCGTGTATTTAAGGAGGAAAATAAGGATCGTAGAAAGTATAAAATAAAGACGTTAATTTTTAATATAAATCGTTTATTAGAAAATACAACAATATGTCAAACAAGTTAGTCTACAACATAGGTTCCCAAACTTTTTGGCTCACTGCCCACTTCGGCAAAATGAGATTTCAACGCCCACCATCACAAATTAAAACACGTATTTTTTCACAAAAAATAAAAAGTATTTAATATTATTTGCATTCAGAGAATTTTAACTGCCAAAAAAAGAAAAGTATGTAGTAATGAAATCTATTAAAATTACGTTGTTTTCAATTATTTTTCCGCATTTTCATGAAGAAAAATAAATAAAACAAGCTGAGTCTTGATTGTCACGTTGTGAATTCGGAATTATAGTATAGTGTCAACTGTTAGTTTTGCCAAGGCATATAAATGGCGCTGTCATAATTTTACGAAATGTACATCGCGTATTTTTATTTAACGAGAAATTATTTCCTACGTGCTGTTAAATAAAAAATAAACAATATATTGAAGAGATATGTGTAAATAAATAAGTTTAACTTTTAATCATTACAAATCAATATTAAGACAATAAGACTGATAATAATATTGTTTCCATTGCATCCGTGTAACTATTTTAAGATTGCTAAATTTGACGTAAGAGCAATATTACTTTAATGTTAAAGTCGCTTCATAGTACGAACTGAGTGAATGAATAGTCACAAAGCTGCCAATAAAGCATCATAGTTTTAATATTATAATAAGCTTACTTTAACCGCGTTATGGTACGAAAAGTCAATGTAAGGTTAAAGTAATATTGTTTCATATATAATCGTGGCAATGTTATATTTAAGCTCTTAATCATTAGATAAATCGTTATTTATTTGCTTTATAGCTATACGGTGGGTTCAATATGGCCCTCACGTCGCTGAACGCTATAGCCATCAGGCAGTAATAGCAGGCAAGGAATATGACAATAGCTCTCTATGGGTTATCAGAGCTCATCACGAAGACGATCTTATTCCTGGTAAACTTGCCATCACACACAAACGAGCATATGTTGCTTTTGGAGGCAATGAAGTGATCGTTCATAACTTCGAGGTAAATATATTATGTATAGCTGGTGCACGCGACTTCGTCTGCGTAGAATGAGTATTTCGAGTAGCCTACTGAACTATTATTATAATTTTCGTAGTTTTATTGGTTCTCCATACATACTTTCATAGCCTCATTCACTAACTTTGAGGTTTATTTTAGTGGCAAAAAGTGGCCTATATCTGTTGGGTAATTTTCCGAAAAATTTCAAATTGTGAAAATTTTCCCGGAAAATTGGAAAAATATAGTTTGGAAGGCTCATATTATGTTCTACGTTTAGAAATTATCTTTAGCGTGAATTATAAAATAAACTTGTATAGCTAAAAGGCGCACAAAGAAAAACGAGATTTAAAATGATTTCACAACAGCGGAAAAACGCCTGCAACAACCACACCACTACCACTTGTTGGCTCCATCGTTTTCGTCCAGCATGAACAATATAAAATGGAAATTTTTCCATGACCCAACACTATCCTGTGTGCTTATTCTTGGTCCAATGTATCTATATACCAAAATTAATCAATATTGGTTCAGCGGTTTATTAGGCGTGAAAACGTAACAGACAGAGTTACTTTTGGCAAAGTCAAAGACAAATAAACTTTATTTCACAAATATGCAAATTACACTTGAAATCCTCATACTAATTAAACTCTGCTGCTCATACGTAAGGCAGATTCCCCTGAGAATGTTTTTTTTTTTTCATTTGAATACGTTTATCATTACAATATTTAATTTAAACATCTTAGATCGATTAAACGGGTCACTACCACGGATTTTTGTCATGTCATTATATTATGTCCTCATACCTTCAGTATACAATTTTTGTTTCACTATTGCTTAAAAAACCTCGTAAATGGCAAATTTTGAATGTCAAATGGAATCTTATTATAGAAGCGTATACGTTGCCCCTTAAATGAATTTACTGTTTGAAATTTTGACTTTATGAAGACGACTTTCAAGTATAGATAGTTTATTTTTAATTCTCGTATTAATGTTATGTCTGTCACTTTTTTTCATGAAACAATTAATATTTTCCTTAATATAAATAACATTTTCATACATGTACTGTCTGTCACGTTAGTGTAAAATTTGAAACTTATCTCTCAAACACACTCTGGGGCCCAGATTGTAAATTGCCCTAACCGCACGTTTCTGCAGGACAAAGATTCTATCGCACTTATAATATTAGTTTGGATTTGGTTGGCAACGGCTGTGTTTATTTTTTTATTTATATACATTTATAATTAAGTAATAATAAATAAGTATTAACTCGACAAACAAATCATTTTAACGTATCTGTATTTTGGTTAATTTCAGGTGTTGTGTGCCCCGGCTCATTTAAAACGCTGGAAGCCAGCTAGCATGAGCGCAGTCCCCGCTGGAGCCATCCCAGGTGGCTATGCTAATAAAACTGGGGAAACACTATACATTGGCAGAGCGGAATATATGAACTCTCTTACACCTGGAAAGGTAAGCTCGATTTCGAGGATAGGTCAGAATCCACAGCAAACACTCGAATATATTTAAACCGACCTCGAAACGCGTGACAGAACTTTAATTTTTAATTTTCTTATTAATATTTAAATCTATTTTTGTATTCACTACTACTACATTACTAAGCAAAAACTCTTATTACACTACCCAATATTTAGGGCCCTGCGTGAAGGGTGGGCGTGGCCCCTTGTTATTGAGCCCTAACTCATTCTGAACACGACGGGACAGGGACGACAAGCATAGAAATAAACGGAGAAAAGTTAGACCTTGTTAATAAAGCAGTCTTCTTGGGAGTGACCTTAGATAGTAAACTTCAATGGTTTCCACATATAACTTCTCTGGCCAGCAGATTAAGCTCCGCTGCATACGCAGTCCGCAGAATACGTGAGCTTACCGATGTTAGTACTGCTAGACTAGTTTACTTAACTGCTTCCGTGGCCGAACGGTTACCATGCCGGACTGCCACGCAGAGGTCCCAGGTTCGATTCCCGGGCCGGGAGAAATAGTTGTATGGCCTACAATTATTTCTCTCGTGAGTTTGGGTGTAATTTGAGGTTGTCTATGTGTGTGTCCATGGCACCCGCGACACAGGGTTTCCCTAGTGCGGGGCTATGTTGAGTGTGTGCGTTATTTATTATTTATTTATTTACTTTAGTTACTTCCATATTATAATGTCCTACGGGATTCTCATGTGGGGTAAAGCGGCAGATATTCAAACCATATTTGTATTGCAAAAACGAGCGATTCGTTCTGTGTACCGTCTAGCTAGGCTCTCGGGTTTCTCTCAAAGAAAAGTTTAAGGAGACTGGTATCATGACTGTGGCATCACAGTACATTTACTCAAATATTTTATATGCCCGTAAAAATATACATAATTTCAATAAGAAAGAAGATATCCATAATATTAACCTTAGAGCTAAATCCAAACTCATGGTACCACGATTTCGTTTAACCAAGGTAAACAACTCTTTTATGGGGAACTGTATACGTCAACAAGACTTTTTACAACAAGATTCCGGAGCATATATTAAGTTTATTATTTCCTAAGTTTAAAAACTGCATTAAAAATATTTTGATCGAAAAATCATATCAAAATTGAAGACTACGTGTTAGATAAAGAAGTATGGAAAGACGACATGGCTCCAGAATCCACACAAATTTGATACAAAGTGTATTCCATAGCATTTAAGTTTATTTGAAAAGAACAATCCCTAGAGTTTCTTGCTCGTTCGTCTCAGGGAGGTCAGCGTAGTGAACGAGCAGTAGCTTAAATGTGACGTTTTCAAGTGTAAATTTATTTTAGCTGTGGAATAAATAAACTTAAATTTGACTTTGACTTTGACGGTCTATAGCGTTGTATGTTACTAACATGGCGTCATCGAAGCTTGTTGTTTCTCGATGAAATTGTTGTAAATTTCAAATAAAACTTTAAACCGTAGGTACATGTTTATTAATATAGTCTTTGTGATCTTTTTCCATAAACAGGGCAAGTCTTTGTACATGTCTATCAGGCACATATCTTCTTTTTCTGTACTGTATGACATGTCGATAGCAAAACAAAATGGATGCGCGAACGTGAGGGACGAAACGATATGGCTGCTCTCCGCGTTTCTCGCGCGTCGACTGCACTCCCTAACTGCCCTGTGTTATTACACTGCCTGTGCGGCAGAGTCGGCGCGGTAGATCTGGGGTCTTACCATGAACTCTTATTACGATTCAGTTTAGGACCTAAAATGAATCTTTGTGAGACAGTGCTACATGAAGTGTATATCACCATCCCGCTTTTACGTCGTTACGAACCAATACTGAATTGTAATAAGAGTTCATGGTAAGGCGCCAGGACGCCCTAAGTCGCCTGAATTAGGGAAACTAACTCCTATTACACGTCTCTAAGTTAGAGTCCCTCGAAATTGGGTAGTGTAATAGACGTTTAAAGACTCGAATGTCTTTGAAGAATTTTGTAATTTATTGTTTTTGTTGCGTTTCTGACAAACCAAACCCAAAAACTGTAAAAATAAAATCATTTGCCTTCTCAGGTACATCCCAGCCATCGCTGTTTGTTCGTTTCATTCGACGGCAGAGCAGTGCCTTTCGCACAGTATGAAGTTCTCTGCAGAATCTAATATCGAAAATTTACATATGTTCAGACGATTGTGGAACCAAAATTCATAAACGTTTAGGTTCATAATCTTCTTTTTTATAATATCAAGTGACTTATATATCTATTATATATCTATATTTTAATGAAACTATGAGTAGACAAATCGAAGAAATAAGATATTTTAACTATATAATTAGCTTATTATATTTAAAATTGGATTACGCCCTTTTCTCTTCGAAGTATCGATTATGACATTCATAGAAACAATAGTAAACTGGAACTTCGTCATCCAGAGCCTATGTTTAGATAGGGGCTGATGGTATGTTTGTGTGTGAACAAATATAACTTACCAAAAGATAGGTGTTCTCTCGTCGTTCTCCTTTTCTTTCCTCATGAGGTAGAAGAAGACAGCACTGCCAAGCATGAAGATGAAAGTCTCTCTAGCAGGAGAGCGCCGCAACCAGCCTTTCATTTCTAAAGTGCGAAGCCAGTATTCGAGTACCTGAACGACTAAAACTGTTTTAATTGAAAATTGTGTGCTAAATTAACAGTTTATAAAAATCATCGCTCATAGAGTACAAGGATCATACAAGGATAGACGAAAAAATAATCACCCAATATTTTTTTTAAAATAAAATACAGCAAGTTAAACTTAGGAGTTCATTTCATTTTCTAACATTTTGAAATTTATTCATAAAAATATTTATAAACAACACATTAATTATAACTGACAATTATTTGTTGTGATTTTCTCAGCATTCGTTGACCGATACAGCCTTGAATAATTATTCCATTTTACTACAATTTGAAGAGAGTGCGAACAAAGTCAACGGACATTGGGCAGTGTGTTGGCGATTCATCACTTCGTAGATATAATTAACTACGTACGTTGACCAAAAGGATAATGTTTCAAAATAAATATAAACAAATAAGCGACTCTACGGCCATGAACAGATGCATTACTCCTCCTACTGCATACAAAGCACATAATTAGTCGTCTACAATTATTTGAGTTGGAAACAAACACATGACAATGTGTGAACTTTATGGCACAAAAAAGCTGAGTGTTCAAACCTGCCAAAATATTTGTCAAAAATTAACCCTACAACATTGAATTTAAGGTGTACTTGAGAATTAACAGTCACTTTATAAATATTTAAGTCAGTGTTTGACATTATTTGTATTATGAATAGATAACAAAAAAAGGCTGAACAATAATAATTAAAGATAGAAATCAAATAATTTTAGATATCGCATTAACCACACTATTTTTTATTAGTCATACTCGAAATGCATAGTTTATTTATTTATTTAATAAGGTAGATCCACAGAATACGTATTACACATTCCCAAAATACTTAAATAATCATTTTTATTTCTAATACATATCCCATTAAAGAGTACACAACATTCATAAATTATTTGTCACATTAGATCATTGACTTACAATTATATGGACGTCGGGTCCGCGCTAAAAAGTGTCCGCACTTGTAAGGCGCTAAAATCGTATACAGAGCGCGACACTCCGCTTTAGTCTTCATTTGTTCTACGGACAGCGCGATACTGCGATGACATAACAATTTAAATTTCGAATAGGTTGACTTGGGACATTTTTTTCGTGGTTTTTGTATTAGACCCGTCATCCATTTATTTGTAAGTCAATGCATTAGATTAATAAACAATTTGAATTTGAAATAATTGGAATTGGATTCATTAAATTTGATTTAATTATTGTTTAGGAGCTATATAATTTTACACCATCAATAGGCACTTACTTAATAAATATTAAAAACATTCTTTTATATTACTTTTAAATTACCTGATAACGATTGCAATACACAATGTCTGAACAAAGGCAAGGAATAATGAAAATATCCAAATCTGGCACTCGACTACAAAGCTCCCCATATACCATACTGATTCTATTCACTGGAGAATGGGTACCCAAATTAGTCCTGCTACGTGATATTTTAAAAATGTGAGACAAAGACTTACATGGAACATTATACGGAACCAAGATATTCACACGACGTAAAATTTGTAGAGTCAATAGAGGCATTTACGATTTTATGCAAAAACACAAGGTCATGCAGTTTACGTCTCTTTAAGCTAATTAAATTAAAGTGAGCCAATCGCTGGTTATAAGGACATCTATACGAAATTCCCGGAAATGTGAAGGCCAGATATTTGGTGAAGGCTCTCTGGATTCTTTCAAGCCTTTGAGAGTGAACAGTATATACCGGATTCCAAACCACAATAGCATATTCCAGGCTACTACGAACCAAATAGTCATACAAGAGTTGCCTGGTCCGCGGCCACCTAAAATCTCTTGGGTTCCTTTTTATAAAACCAACTTCCTTGCTGCTTTACAGGTAATACTATCAATGTGTATATCAAACTTCAATCTGCTGTCAATGATAACTCCAAGATCTCATATTTGTGTCACTTCTAGTAACATAGTACAATCAATATAATAATTAATAGCAAAAGGAAGTATTTTCGTAGTAAATTTAATATGTTGACATTTAGTTGTATTAAGCACCATACAATTAGAGTCACACCATCGCTTAATTCCGTTTAAATCATCTTTTTGTATCAGCTTAGCGTCTTCTAGGGTGTGTACCGTTTTATAAAGTTTTAAGTCATCGGCATATAAAGAGAATTTCGAATACTGTATTTCTTGAGCTATATCATTAACAATATTGTGAAAATAATCGGTCTTAAGATTGATCTCTGAGGAACTCCTGACTTCGCACAATAGTAATTTGATACATGTCCTTTAATATTCACAACTTGTAGTCTATCAGTTAAATAAGAGCCAAACCATTGTAGCAGACTGCCATGTATACCTAAGCGTTTCAATTTCAATATCAATAGTTTGGGACTGACTTTGTCAAAGGCACTACTAAAGTCCGTATACACGGCATCAACTTCGAAACCTCTATCAACCTCGGTCATGACATCAGTCACAAAATCAACTAAGTTCGTAAGAGTTGAACGACCACTCCTGAAACCATGCTGGTGTGCAAAAATATAGGGATTCACAAAGTTTGTCACAATAGGACGCATCATTTGTTCGAAAAGCTTTGCGAGGCAAGACAGGATAGAAATGGGCCGATAGTTTTTAACGTCACTGATATCTCCTTTTTTGTGAATAAAAACTAATCTAGCCTTTTTCCACTCTTGAGGGAACATACCATCCTGAAGAAATTTATTGTAAATTAGCATTAAAGGGAGAGCCAACATTGGTGCACAAAGTTTGAAAAATAGTGGTGGCATTCCGTCAGCGCCGGCGCCCTTAGAGCCATCTAGGGATTTCAAACCTTTTCTCAACTACCTCCTCAGAGAAATACACTCGCGACAAGTTACCAAATGATAACTCTGAATATTGTAGATCAGAAAGAGACTCTGTCAACCTCACATTAGGCTGTACATCCTTGTAAGTCGTTACGAAGTGATTCGCAAACAATTGTGAAATGGATGGCCCAGAATCCGCCGATGCGCTACCTAGATGCATCACTGATGGGACGGAAGTACCATCAGTGACACCACAGAAACGTGGTGTTTCTCAGTAACATATCGCCATAAAGCTTTAGGTTGTCTTTGGATATTCGCCTCAATGTGACTTTTATACTGAGTAAGGCACCATTTATTTAAATTATGACAACGGTTTCTCATAACTTTATACTCTAACCGGTCTCGTGGATTGTTATACTTGGCGTACCTTTTTCTCAACTTTTTCTTTTCCGCAAGTAACTTGTTAAGGTTTTTAGTATACCACGGCCGATCTGATCGAGATTCATAATTTTTTTCTTAGGGACATGTGCATCTAAAGTAGTGCGTAACTCAGTATACAAAGCTGAAATCATATCATCAACGTTACCACATTGATCAAATTTTTCCTGCCAGTCGATTTCACTTAGATGTCGCTGAATGTTCTCATAATCTGCTTGTTAAAATTATAACACTCGGTCAATCCAGATATCAGAAAATTCATAGATGAGAAATTAGTAAATATCTCTAAGCTCGGATGCAAAAATCCAATTTGCTCAGCAAATCTGAGGATTATGCCACCCTGATCCCAGGTACATTAGTTAGAATCAGATCAAGAATCTTACCATCACAATTTCGAACAGCGTTCATCTGACCCAAACCACTTGAAAACATGAAATCAACAAAAGTATGACCAATAGTACTATCATGATTAACCGGCAAAATCTGTACACCATCTCCATCCAGTTCCCAACCAATGAAACTCAAGTGGAAGTCACCACATATAATAACACTGTCTGTTTGCATTAAAACGTGACTCACACGGTGGAGAAAACCAGATACCGCCTCCAATTTAACTCTTGTGCTAGATGTAGGCGGAAGGTAAACAACGCACAAAGCCAGTTTCACTAGTCTTCCGTCTATATCAACATCGACCATGACCCAAAGATCCTCTTCAGAACTTTCCCAGTTCTCTACTCGCGCAGACTTAATATCACAAGGAACAGCAATTAGAACCCCTCCCCCATCTTGTTTCGAGGTACCAGTAACAACTCTATCTTTACGCTACACCACATAACAAGAGTCTATTATTTCAGAACTACTTATGTTACAATTTAACCACGTTTCCGTAACGCTATCACTTTAAAATTTGATCCAAGAATATTATTATACTCATCATTTGTTTTGGTCCTCAGTCCACGCACATTCAGGTAATAAATATCTAACATAGCATTTTGATATAATTATGAGAAAATAAACACAATAAAAATTACGTAATTAATTTGAGACTTTCATAGCTACGTATCTGAATAGCTGAGGACTTTTCATCTTTGCGTACATAGATTCTACCATTACATACCCAAATAAATTTATAGACAGACTCTCTGGCCTTAATACGTGCCGCAGCATGAAGAGCCTTATGGGTTAATGTCAGATGTTCAGACACAAAATGGGCACATGACCACCAGCGATACCAAGATGTTTAGAACTAAGTTTATCTTCTGAATTTTTTCTATTCTAGCCAGCCACTGCAGCAAGGAGAGTATCACGTAAACGAGGACTTCTAAGCTTCGCTACTACTGCACGAGGCCGATTACTATCATTAGAGATTTTGGCAACTCGTGTGACATGCATTATGTCACTGTCTTCCAGTGGATTACCAACAGCATTCACCAATTGTTTCAAAACATTACACAAATTTTCGGACTTGTATTCGGGGATACCATTAATCTCAATATTATTGTCCCGTAGATGCTGTTCAGCCATAGCAAGCCTTCGAGAAAGATCTCCAATAATGGAAGACGTCCTGACACTGTCAGCTTCTAATTTAGCTATAATTGCAGACTTTTGCTCCATCAGTACTTTCATGTCGTCATAATTCTTACTTACAAAGTTTAATGAGTCTTTGACTGTCAACAAATCCTTTTGTATAGATGTTAGTTTATCCTTAACTTGACGATCAATTGCAATGTTGAGGATGTCAGTAAGTTCTTGCTTTATAATTGATCGAAGTTTTTCCTCCGAAACACAGCCACAGGCCTCAACAGACAATTTGGTTTGTGAGGACAACGGAGGAGAAGCTGTTCGTGTGTGCCTGGGGCGCGAAGTGTTTATGTAACTTATCTCAGGGCTCTTCATTGTCGACTGACCAGTAGAAGCACCACGATGCATAGAACAAACAGGAGTATCCTGGTTATCAAGCTTCGGCTTTTTACTCACACACTCAATGCACTCCCATGCACCTCTCTCGTCCTTAGTCATGCGATTGTATTGTGTAATAGATAATCCAGCACATAACTTATCGTATGTTAGAGAACAGGTACAACATTTCATTTGCTCTTTTTCGGTTATTTTTTTACGACATCCACCACATATAACACTTACAAAATTCTTAGAGCTCATGTTGGAGTAATATCCCTTCAAGAAATTATTCTTCCAAATTAGTATTTTTTTGTTTCTATGGCAACACTTTTATCTATGGCCGATTTGGCACCCGTCGTTAATGAGGGTAGAAAAATACTTTATGTAGGTTTAGCTAGCAAACATTGGCAAATTTCACTTGTTTTGTTTTGATTTCCATTAAAATAACAACACCATCAAGTTGCACAAGCGTTATAATCACTGCAGTCATTACTGCAGTACCGAAATTGTAGTCGTGAACAAAGTATAACATTTAAATTTATAAAACTTATACGGAGCACAGATAGTTCGAAGTGACGTTTATATGTTCTTCCTTTGTTTAGTAAACTGGAACGGCTCTTGTTTCCGCGCGAGTTGAGCAACACAAGAAAGAGAGCGAAATATGATAGATATCTATAGATACCGATAGATAGACGATATACATTCAAAATTTTTTTATTCTTCTGAAAGGCATTTTAAGCATAACATTCTTATTATACCTTCATTTTATAATTTTATAATGTTTTATCTTGCGCTTGTTATGGATTGGACTGCATAAATATAGTGTACAAACTATTGCATGTGTGTCACGGATCATAGTGATTCAAAACGTATTTTGTATCGATTTTGTAAACATAAACTGTGGCCGAACGGTAACCATGCCGTACTGCCATGCAGGTCCTGGGTTCGATTCCCAGGCCGATAGAAATATGTGTATGGCATATTTATTTATCTCGTGAGTTTGGGTGTAATTTGTGGTTGTCTATGTGTGTGTGTCCATGGCACCCGCGACACAGGGTTTCCCTAGTATGGGGCTATGTTAAGTGTGTGCGTGATTATTATTATTACATACATATCACAGAAGAATAGATAATATATTTAAATACAACAGTGCAAAAGCAACTTTAATGAGTCAGTATATAGACTTACCAAATTAACAAAAAGATTGAGAACCATAACTGTTCTGTAAGGCGGTTCGCAGTATACTGCTAGACCGCTGACCGTGCAGGCAGCAGGACCATTTTGTAGTAAGTGAACTCGTTGAAGAACAGTTTCCTGTTGCAAAATTTTATAATTAACAAACAAAGAGCCACCGATATGAAAGACTCTCGCTTTCTCGCGGCTCTTTAGGATCTTGACGTTATACCGACCATGTTTTTAAACCATTCATGTTATCTGCGTCAAGCGCGTTATCTTTACCCATATGCTAGCCTATCTACCCAGCTACAGTCAACAAAAATACTAGCTGATCATGGCAAAGACAAATCGTAAAATAAAATAAAACAACAAAATAAATGAAATATAAATCTATTAAAAATCATATTATCTTAATTATAGAAAATATAAAACTGAAAATCAGAGTTACAGCAGTCGAGGTGTGACATACGCTGAGTTGGATCCGCTTAACCTCAACCTACTACATCTCCAGCTATAGCTGAAAAGGTACCTCTCTGAGTGAACATAGTCGTTAAAAACCAAAAAGAAAGATCTGCAACAAAGTTATAGATAACTTCGTAAGGTCTGCTGGTTCGTTCTGTGACTTCTGGTACGCATTGATCGAATGAATTTTTATTTCTATTGTTACATGGATATAAAGCTATTTCTTAATAAGCGACTTCCTAAATATCACAAGAACAGAGTTCAAGGAAATACGTTCTTATTCTCATTGCTCTATATGTACGTTTTGCTAATGGTTTATTATGTTTCAATACGCACGGGCACATAACTTTTTAATACAAAGCTGTATCTATCTATGTATTTTATATCCTTACAATTCAAATTTTAGCCGCGGTCAAAGGCTTTATCGTGACGTGCAAAAGCTCCTGTTGATACCGCTTACTTGACTGCATGTCAACTACAAACCAATATACTAGAATCATGCATGACGACCAATGATTTTTCATTGGATTATTTACAGCTGTTATATTCGAAAGATATTCCTAAATATAGAACATAAGAACATATATGAGCCTTCCAAATTATATTTTGCAATTTTTCGGGAATTTTTCCGGCTAAATTTCCACTATTTGAAATTTTTGGTAAAATTACCCAAAAGTAGATGTAAGTAAGACGGCGTTTTACTGAAAAGTTTAGAGGAGCAAGCTTAACAAGTACTAAACTGAAGATATTCGAAACAACGGTTGTTATAAGACAGGGGTTCCCAAACTTATTTTGTCTACTGCCCACTTTCAGAATAAATTACTTTTTAGCGCCGCCATTTTTTCACCTACTTAAAAATCACTATAACTTCAAATCAAATTAATTATTGTGAGCTATATTAGCGGAGATTAAACATTTATCTAAACGAGACTTTTACTATAACCCGCAAGAATTAACTTGAGACCTGAGCGCAGTAGGTAGTACACATCGGCGCCCAGGTCTCAAGTTAACTCTTACGGGCTACACCTGCCAATGAGAATGATTATTGAAACGCAACTTTATAGTATTCAGACAGAGTATCTTTTATTCAAAATAAAACAAACATAATCGATTCTAATATAAAAACTAATGTGAACGATGAATCTGATAAGTTTGTTGATATCAGGTTCCAATTTAATCAAGAACAGCTGCAAGCCACCACGTTCGGTAACATGCAAACGATTTCTTTTTTTAATAAGCAGCGTTGTCACAGCACTAAAACCACGTTCACACAAATATGACGATGGGAATGCTATCAAGAATCGTTCAACGATTGACCACAATCCAGGGTGCAATTGCGGGATCGGTTTTTGTAGCCAAAATTCTTGGTCGCCATTTTTGTCCTTGATTTTTATTTCCTCGTTCGTTGTCAATTCTACAAGTTCTTCTTCCAGCTGAGGTGATATTGCTGACATTTGAAAATGGATCCAACACCCGGTCTGGTATTTCCAAGTTCAAAATGTCCTGGTATCGTTCGGTGAAGTCAATGTGGAGGTTTTCCAAATGTTGGCAGTAGGCAAACAATTCGTCATTACTGCAGGATACTGATAAATTCGGAAAATTGTGAAACTCACATCTGCCCATATTCTTTTTGTGTAGAAGCAGTTTGGCTGCGAAAGCAGCAACAACATTTTTTGTTTTAATTAAATTTAGTTCATCGTCTTGCAGTTGGAGAATCATGTCGTTGAACAATTTATACAGGTCTGTCATGTAAGCTATATAATTCTTTATTGTAATGAGCTTGTTGCGCAATTCTGTATCTTTAGTTTCCAAGAACTCTATCACAGAGTCAAACAGGTTGTAAAATCGAGTTAGACAATTGCCTCTTGATAGCCAACGAACTTCAATATGAAACAACAAACGGTTGAAATCTTCGTCATTAGTAACACAAAGCTGATGAAATAATCTATAATTCAAAGAGCTGTTACGGATTTCATTGACTGCTTTGAAAACATATTGCAGTGATTGAAATGGTCGTTCACTTAAATTTCTAGCAACCAAATGTTCTCTATGAATAACGCAATGTACAACTAGGACATCTGGAATTTTATTTTTTAAGTACGCTATGAAGCCTTTATGGCACCCTGTCATAACCGGAGCGCCATCCGTTGCAACTGATATAATATTTTTCAAGGGAATCTCTTTCTCATCACAAAACTTTTCCAATGTATTGAATATGGTTTCGCCTTTTGTATCGTTCTCTAAATTTCTAGCAAACAATAGTTCTTCACATCTTTAATAAACCTCACGTAAGACAGCAACAATGCTTCATTAGTTGGTAAAGTGGACTCATCGAGCTCAATTGAGAATTGACTGTTCCTCAGATGAATGCACAATGATTCTTCAATGTTTTCAGCCACTTCATCAATTCGTCTTTGCACAGAATTATTACTCAAAGGAATTTTTCGGATAATATCTGCGGCCGGTTTATGACGCACAGTAGTTATTACTTCCTTTATTGCTGGCAAAATTAACTCTTGTCCGATGTTGTGTGGTTTACCTTTTTGAGCAATTAACAAAGAGATATTGTACGAAGCTCGAAGTCCGTCGTCAATTTGCTTAGCAGCCGCCGAAAAGAGTTTTGCTACACTTGGCTGAGTATTATGCTTCTTCTCTAGGGGTCGTATTCCAGAACTCTACTCAATGCTCAAGTCAGAATCTGAGTATGATTTCAAGCACTGGAAATACGACCCTAATGGCAGGGACTTGAGTATGATTTCGAGTGCTTTAAACCATACTCAAATCCTGGCTTGAGCATTGAGTGGAGTTCTGGAATACGACCCTTAGTCTTGAAAATACGTTACATTCTTGTCTTTCTTATCTGGATCCATTTTATTCAAATGATCTTGCAGTCTGGAAGGCTTCATTGCTTCATTCGAAAATGTTTTTAGACATAGAAGGCACAAAGGCGACGATGGGTTTGTGGAATTTTCAATGAATCTGAATTTAATATATTCCGCACAGTATTGCCGTCTCTTCTTTTTTACTTCCGACATTGTTTTGTTTTGAGAAATACGTAAGAACGTGTTGAACTTAAGACTTAAGAAGTACTGCTTATCTATTACGCGCGAAACCGCAAATGTAAATAAAATAAATATTACGTTGTTTATTTATATAGGATTGCATAAGCAGCACGCACCGACAGGAATAAGACAAACATGCATGAACTCGTTTATCTCATTCGACGCTCAATCATACCCAACAAGTAAGAACAAGTATTCTATGAACCAGCCGATTGATACAGGAATGCACAAATCGGGTTATTGAACAAAAACTTGTTAAAATATGATTGCCCACGGTCTATTATCTACGAAAATTACCTATCTAGGAATACTAATAACTATTATAGTGTGAAACTTTGTCTGTTGCCATTTTGTTTGTGTCTACTTTCATTTCGAAACGGAGCGACCGATTGACATGATTTTTATTTTATTTATTCAATAAAACAGGACAGATATATGAACTACACGGAGAGAAATATCGAGCCGAGTTAGTTTGAGCAATCTCTTAATTAATATTAGTTGACGTTCACAAGTTGTAGTCGAGAGCTCAGTCGATGTCTAAGAGTCTTCCTAGATGAAGTTACAAATCTCTCCCTAAGCATCTACACAACGCTCCCATTTTTTTTCTGGGTCTCAACAAGGGGGCGTTATCGCCCACTTTGGGAAAGGCTGGTCTACAATAAGCTTAACTACATAATATAGTGAATTATTATAATTGGTCCTATTTTGTAAACAGTGCAAGGGCCAGGGCAAACCGGCAGGAAGGCAGAGGACTTTAAATTGAATGTAAGAGAATATTTTATACTATTTCAATTGAAAAAAGGTATAAATTTCCATGCTCTGAGGCTCTCACTACAATATTGAAGAGCACGCTAGAAGACACCACGACGGGAGGCGCACGGCATGTGGCAAGATCCACCGGTAGCTGGAATCTGCCTGAATGCGTCTGCGACTTTTCGACTGCCCGAATCGCGAGTGGAATCAAACCCAAACGACCGGCATTTCAGCAGACTCTACGGTACGCTGGCGGACGCTCGCGGTACTGTAAAGGATATCCCTCCTCAGTGTACGTTGACGGACATAAAATCCTCTTCGATGCTCTCCCCCGCCGTCCGCCAGTTTAAGCTAGTCCTAATTGGAACGCAAATTTGCATTTTAATGTTAATGAAATATTATTCCATTTTCATTAATTTTACTCAATTTGAATTTGATATTAAAACAAAATATAATCACGATTATTGTTGATTTTCATATCGATTGTTCTTCAATAAAAACTTTGATCTTTAAATAAAATAAATTGAGTGTAAGGATTAGAATTTTATAATTACAAGTATTAGGACAAACAAATATAGTGGAGAAATAACGCCAGTGGCAAACAAAACAATATTTTTTTGTACCTTGTTTTTATGTGTCAAAAATTGTAACAACACTAGCATTATCTACTATTTTGATTAAATAAAGTATACCCAAAATTTAAAAGCAAGAATTTTTGATACTGTGGATTGTAGAGCTTCTTCTTCTTTTTTCTTAGTACTTCGTAGAGACGATGGTTGGCGACTATCATGGATATTCTCGTTTTTGACGCTGCCACACGAAAGAGGGAACGTGTGCTAAGGTGGAGAGCATAACTACTTCTAAAACTTGCTAAATTAATATAATGGAGGTACTTTATCTGTATAATTCGAAATATTACTAAGTACAATTGTTACTTTTCTTGTTCTCAAACGATGCTTACTTGTAGTTTGTACATAGATTATTTTAATAATACGCGTTAATCCAGTTACATGAACATGATGAAGATGGATCTTACTTTTTCAAAATTTACACAAAAAACCAAAATATTTATTACATCAATCAACGATACACCGACTCTCTAGTGAGGGGAAATACGTACAAAATGACATAGTTGGCATAATTTAAAATTGGTGGACTCTTTTCTCCATCCTCTAAGACTCTAGCACGCAACTGACAATTGCATCATATGACCCAAGTGACTTTTACTGACCTGTCAAAACGTGAACTCATCCGTCCCAGCGTCGTCGCTGAAGACAGGGGTTTTGTACGTTACGAGTTTTTTCTTTACGACAAGTGTTTCTATATAAATGATAAGTTTTTCGCTAATGTACCTATTGTTGTTGCATTTATTTTATACCACAATAGTTTGTTGTTGCCCTCAATTAAATATTTGAAAAAAAATTTGTTCATTTTTGATTTTCTTTTTTTAAAAGCGTTATATAGACAAATCGACATATATACACAACGAACACAATGACACAGGTTTGCCATTTTGTCCTTAAGCGCACATTAAAGGAGTTATTTAGCTTTACTTTAACTTAATTAATTCATTATAATTTTCATTATAATAAAATATATTATAACTTTCTTCAGCCCCAAAAGGACACTTCATTAATGGACAAGGGAAACGTAAACCAAAGACCAGATACTATAGACTAGATAAGGGAAATTCATGAGCCCAAAGCTCCACCAGCAAAGAGACTACAAAATTGTTTGAAGATGACAGCGAAGAAGAAAATTTTCCTTGCAACCCTCGAGTTATCGAAGAGGACTGTGCTTGCACATATTCCAACGATCTTTTTTCTAGATCTAAGCCCGGAAAAGACTGGTTACGATGATGCTTAAATTGTTCGCATTGGGATCACGCTTCTTGCCCTGATGTTCCTAGAAA
The DNA here is from genome assembly GCF_003589595.1 of Hyposmocoma kahamanoa. Classification (NCBI taxonomy): domain Eukaryota; kingdom Metazoa; phylum Arthropoda; class Insecta; order Lepidoptera; family Cosmopterigidae; genus Hyposmocoma; species Hyposmocoma kahamanoa. Next base: position 904,530 of record NW_020653492.1, read on the forward strand.
AACAAAGCGTTTTATTTGTAAACTTTGTCAATAATTTTCACGTTTCAAGTTTTCACGTGTATATCATTTTGTCCATACGTACTATGTCCATTGTACGGTTTTTGATTGATCTCAGTTAAGCTACGAATAATTTTTTTTGTTGCTTTTATTCTATAAATGTTTGTTACTTTCAGTAAAAAAAACCAGACTATTGGTGTAGAATATGGCTGTGCTGTGTATTACTACTACAGAATTATGACTAAAAATAAAATCCTATGTCATTTTGTACGTATTTCCCCTACACTTATTTCAGTCATTCTCGCACTAGTGTTCACTACCTAATTTTTGTTATTTAAATATTTATTTAGGACAACAACACAGGATATTGTGGCCCGAGTTTTTGTGTTGTTTCATTTACAAGTTGCCACTGCATGCGTTTATCCATTGGAGTATTTAAAAAAAGTAATTGACTAGGTACTTACAAATTAACTCTTTAGGCTCAACTCACACTGGCGTAGATTCGAAGCGTCGCGACGCGTCATGTTTTTCGCGTATAGTATATTCATCTCTATTTTTCCCATTATTTTATTATTATTTCGTAATAGGTGTAGAGTTAAAATCGTTTCAAAAATTTAAAAGGAATTTTTTTTTTCAGTGAAATTACCAAGACCCTATTCAATAAATACTTTTCATATTTTTTTATAATATACTAATAGACATAAATGTAAGACAGAAGAAAACTCGTAAGTGTTCCTCGTCGCATCCAGGATTTATTACGAATCCAGTTTATTACATAGGTATTTAAATTCATCGTAAATACTGTAAAAAGAAAATTAATTATATTTGTTTGCAGAAAGTAATATAAAAAAGTAATACTATACTAATGTATGGTATTACTTTTTTATATTACTTTCTGTTCAATAACTTTAATGTTCTGGCAGAAGAACTTCTATCTATGGTCATGAAAAAAACAAAAAAATAACAATTTTTGTCGATTGTCTTACTGGACATATTTCTAATACACACAATAAAGTAGTTAGTCAAATAACCTCGTGTTTTGTCTTTGTCCATAGGATGATACAAGCTATGGATACAGCCGATCATCGTCGCTTGAGTGCGTTCCTGGCAATCTTGATATAAACTATGTATCTTTCAACCCAGATACTGGCAGAATTGTCCTCAGTGGGACAGAAGCCAAAACAACAAAAAAAATATATATTTCGATACTTCCAATCATCGAGTATTTATTCAGAAAATACTCGATGCCTCCAATTAACACTACGCCAATTTTTTGGTCATTTTCCAAACAAACTCAACAGCGGTTACGCGGTTGAGTCTCCCTGTTACATATACGTACAAAAGTTAATTATCATTTTAGGTACGATGTTGGAACGAAAAAAAATAAATCTGTTTCGCTCTTATCAGTAATTAATTTAAGTCGTTCTCTTATATACGTAAAATGTTTACGTTCAAAATAAAAATATTCCATTTTTGTTCACTACTGAAAGCTATAGGACGTTGCAAACTTTTTGTTTTGTATCTCGACCGTACTGTACTTTAAAGAACCCACCTTTTTAATTTAACAATATTAAATAACAAATATCTAATAATAGTTCTCACCCGATATTACCTATTTAAGTTTTATAAAACGAGTATTGCTTCTATGAAAAAATCGTGAAAGTTAATTTTGGAATATATTATAAGATTTTCTAGAGTTAACGTCTAATAACCTTGTGTAAGCCGTTTAATATATATTTATTTAAAATACTACCTCCAGAATAATTTATAAGCATACTACACTAATAAGAGACATTACATAATTGTGAAATTACTGGCACATGGGACTTGGCAACTTATGTCTCAGGGTGATGGGCGCAGTGGCAGTGCCCCTCAGATCTTTGCTATTTAAAGCTCTGAATGGCACTGCATCTGATAAAGATAGGCTTACCATCAGGCGCACGACTTGTTCGTCCCGTCTGTCTGTCGTTTAAATACTTTATTCAATTTATGTACAGATGTAAAGAAAGCAATATTCTCCTCCAGGTCAACAATTAAGAGATAATTTGTATTCTTTACCTACAAAATAAAAGAATATGTTGTTCCTTCCCAACCATATAGACAAATGTCAAGAACTATTTATTTGTTACGATCCTTCCAGGAATTTCAAAGTTTCAATTCTAATAGACGGTACAAACGACCATAAATCTCGCCGATCAACAGCCACCATTGGTAAGTAATTTCAAAATAGGGAAATGTTCCTGAATTTTTATATGTAATTTGAAATGTCAAAAAGAGAACATAATGCAACAGTCCAAATTTAAATCGTTTTGATTTAACAAATTAATTTGATTTAACATTGACGTATCAACAAAAGATGCTACATTTTTAATTATACTACACCGATAAGAGTAAAGCGACGAGAGAAATAGATAAACAAAAAGTTTACTAAAGGAATAAAATACATTATGGTACTAGCCACACAAAATGCAAAGCGTATTCTATACTATAAACACCAGAGCAATAAAATTCACTCCGGGGGCTACTACCCAGACAAGAAACCATTTAGAAAAGTTTGTTCCCGAAATTGGTGGAGCCAGTACCTATCCCACAGTACAGATTGTTGAACCACAATGGTAATCAATAATGTGACTATGTTTCTTAAAGTATTCATGAATAATGAGCAGAAACCTTATCAATTAAATAAACCTATTTTTACAGCGCAAATTCTTATTGGAAACCAATACATTATCCTGACGTTATCAGTGTGAATCGAGCGATAGTGCCCGAGTCTAATAAATTATATACGCTTAGTTAGATAGCACAGTGAACCATTACAACCATCTTCATCATTGCACAGTCCATTGCTTTATTTTGTTTACCGACAACCCGTACAATATGTCTGGTAAGTAAATTGTTAATTATGAGCTTGTTTAAACTTTTTTTACATGAAATTGCTTTTTCGTTTTAATTAATAGGTGCTGTAATAAAAATTTATTTATATTTTACTAAATCTTAAGTTTCATTGAATGATGCAATTCGCATCAGGATTAACAAATAATATAAAAAAAATAATTTGCCAACGTTATATTTGGATCTAACCCACCACAACTCAAAATCATTTCAGTTCTTTTTGACATTGCAACAGAACTATTTATAGAACAGAAAAACAAAATACAACATAATCAAAGAGCATTTTCGCCATCATTGTCAGCCTTAAATATTTTCACTGATCTGCTGATACAATTACATTAGATTTAATTAATCTTCGCGCGTATTGAAGCACGGTTAAATCTAATATTCAGCATTTAAACATTATAAGACAAATGGAGTCCTCCTTTAGGACACCGCTGCCGCCAACCGCCATATTACGGAGGCCACCACCCACAACCACAAACAGTTACCTACGTGCAAACTCCTGTGATAATACCTGGTTACGAGCCACCGCCACCACCTCCGGGCCCTGAGCATTGCCAGCCTACCTACGTCACTAACTACATTATCAATCACCCTACAGATCCTGTACAAGTTGTTAACCGTAAGTGACTTTGTAGTGCCATTTATACCACTTTAAAAAAAATAATAGAAAATATCATGGGATTCAGGAAGCAAAGCATTATAAAAAAGGTTACTTTAAACATCATTTTTTAAAATAATATCAAGTGACAGGACGATCAAGTTGTCGAGCGCCTGATGGTAAGCTACACGCCTGTCCATAACATATCTGTACTCAGAGCTTTAAATCGCAAAAGTAGGGGCACTGCCACTGCGCCCGACACATCGACATCAGAACCTATAATAGACGGCACATGCAAGGTGAACACTTTCTGACAACACGTTAGACTAATACGTCTTACTTAAGACGTATTAGTAAACGTTACTGCGGTACTGACCACTGCTGTGTGTCCCATGAATATCTCTGTGTTTTTACTAAAGTAAAATACTTTAAAGCATAAACATGGCTCCGTGTATACAATAAGATA